>NW_003852471.1:8867686-8889730 GCF_000181295.1 Otolemur garnettii | reverse complement strand
TGGAAGCATAGAGAAACACCTGGCCCTGATTGCCCTTTTGGCCCTTGGCCATGTGATGGTGCACTAAGAAGACCCTGACCCGATGCTAGTACCTTGATCTTGAACTTCCCAGCCTCCAGAACTGTGAGAAATAAATTTGTGCTCTTTACAAGTCACCAAGGCTGTCTGTGGTATTCTGTAATAGCAGCAAAAACAGACTATGCCGTGTACTGTTACAAAAATTAAAACTAAGTGGAGTACTACTCTGAATTTCCTTCATTATCTCAAAGTCTTCATATCAACATTGCTTTATTTTGTTTGCTAAACCACTTTATTCAATCCATACACTCTTCTTTATCATACACTCTGGATAGAAGTCTTCCTGAAAACCTTTATTTTTCACCTGAGGGATATTTTCCTTCTCGTCCATGCTTGACAGCAGATGCTTTGCCTCCTATTCCCAGAGCTAACCCAGTTTGGTCTACAACCTCTGTTTTCTGGCATTGACAAGACATGTTTTTCTTTTTACCTGGAGGTCTTTAGAAGAGGAATTATGCTACAACTTTTATATCCCCCCAAAGTTAATTAGCCTCTGCTAATGGATCTTAATTAATCACTCCTTTTAAAGCTGAAAACTGAAAGTATTTATTCTGTGATTATCTGTAACTGTTAGACATGCCTCTGATTAATATCTATTTTTTTAATTTCTCTACACAAGACTTTTGCTAGAGAAATATGACAGAGCAAACTTTTTCCATAAGAGGAATTTTAATAAACATACAGGTGATGTGGAAAATGCAATGAGGAAAGAAAATGTGGAAGCAAGCAGAAGGCTATTGCAAAAATCCAGGGGAAAGATGATACGGAAATGAGCTTAGGCCCCGAACGTGAAGATAACAAGAGAAGAGTGGAAGAATCAGAATTTGGGATAAATCCAAAAATTAATAAAAGGCTACGAGTCAAGAAAGAGTCTAAAGAATTTGAGTTAAGTGTCTAATCATTCAAATAAGATTAGGCAACTACTGAGGTGACACTTTCGTTGTTTAATTTGCACTCTTTTCAACATTTTCATTCTAAAGCCATTATAAGAAAATTTATATGCAATCTTTGTACTGCTACATTTATTCAAGTTGGAGTCTTATGTATTTTGTAATTGCATATATTTATCAGAAATATCAAGAGCTCACGGTATTGCAGAAAAGCCTGCATTCGAGACTACCTAGTTTGGGAAGCAGCCACACCCACTTTCCTTCCCCTTATTCTGACCATTTCACAGTTCATTATCACATCTGACAGTGGGGAGGTTGGGCAGGGGGGTAAAAATACAGCTCCTACTTAGCACATATAGGTGTTGATTCTTGAGTCACCTTCTTTAACAGTACTTTAAACTGTGAAAGTTACTTTTCTGTAAAAACTGAAATAAACTACACTTTCCATATGTTAACATCACTTGGGCAACCCTTTTTTTGCCCACTGAATGCTTTAAAATCACTTACAATTGTTGATAAGCATAGATGTGAGTTTTCAAAGCTTAACAAAGAGTTCTAGAGGAAATAATGGAGAAAGGTATTCATTTTGTTATTGGTCTCTGTACTGTACTGATTAGCTGTGATTTTAGAGAATGTATTCCCAAGATTTTCCTGAATTATTAAGACCATGTTTCTCCAGAACTCCTGAGAATCATCATATCTATTTATACACTAAAGATAAGCAACAGTCCTGGTTCCTATAACTCTGACCTCAACTCACAGTATGTGATTTGCTGTTGATACAGTCACTAAGAAACTGCATTAACTTTTAATCCATAAAGATACACTATCTGCAGAAGAAGACCTTGGCAATGAGGGTTGGCTATAGATTTAATCCTTCTGCCCTTGATTAAAACTTTTGAACTATTGATTCTTTCCACATTTACAAGCTTAGACCTGGAATGCATCTGATAATAATTACAAGAATTACTCAAGTGCACAATTACTCTTCCAGTTAAAATGAGATGATGATACCAAGGCATGAACTAGCATATATGTGGGAGCCAGTACTTATTATGTCACCAAATGTTTACATCAATGACTTTGGTAGCCATTTTCATATTTTATGATAAGCCAAGTAAATAATTATGCCCCTGGGACTTACACCATAAGACATTAGCATAAGAGCACACTCACACAAAACTACCAGGAAAACTTTCCGAATTATACTGCACACTTAAAAGATTCAATAAATGATGGGAAATTTAAAGAAACATTGAGTTTTTAACTGTTATTCAGGCAATGGTAATGAACCAATTATAAAGCATGAGATCAGACAGCGATGGATTATAATTTATGTTTCAGTCAACTGTGTGCCTTTGGGTAATTTGCTTTACTTCTTTGAAATTTAGCTTTCATATAACAAGGCGTATATGTCTATCTTGGAGACTTGTTATGAAAAGTGTGGGGGAAATGTGGGAACAGTTGTGTTGCTTGTTTGGAGGCAACACAAACCGTACAGTTACCTACGTATTTTTAGAATAACTGGCCTCATTTTTAAATGTGATATTATTTGTTCTTCCTCCATAATGCTTTGAATAAATTTATGCCATATTTGGAATGTTTCAAATGAGTTTTTCAACTCTTCTAAAATGCTCATAGTTCCAATAATTTTCAATGTTTATGTATCCTTGTTACATAAATGAAAGAACATTAAGATTTTATTTTTCTTGGAATCTGAAGTTTGCACATTTTTATTGTGAAAACTAAAAACAAAACAATAAAAATCCTGACTCCTAAAATCCAGTTCTGACTCTAAATAGGGTATTAAATAAACACAAATGTCTTTTATAACTAATATAGAATGGATACATATTCTAGGAGTTGTGTTGATAATTGACTTCTTCCATTTCTTTCAATATCATTCAATTTGATCTACATTCAATGTAATATTTTTAAAAGGAACATCTACTCTCCCCACACTTTTTAAATAAATAGAGAGGCTATAAAAGTAATAAATACAATGTAAAGGTCACATAGTCAAATACCAGGTCCTTGAAGTTATTGTAATAATATTTATAACTAATATTCTCAGAAAATTATATTTATATCAAAGTCAACACGATATTCTTAAAGTTAAAATTGGTATGGAAGTAACATAACCTGGAAGAATTACCATCCCAACAAATAAAAACAGATTCTTGCTATCAACAGTTCTCAACCTATGGGTCGAGACCCACAGGAACTGTGTTAAAGGGACAAGGCATTAGGAAGGTTGAGATCCTTAGAACCACTAAGCTAGACAAAGTTCTTTTAATTTACACTGTGGCAATGAAGCAGATTAACTCCCCAAATGGGATGTTGATGGCTAATGTTCCTGTTGACCACTCTATTGTTTAAGAGACTAAATTCCTCAGGCATTGTGGCAATGGCTTTTTCATACTTGCCAGCTGAGCTAGATTTGCTAGATGCAAATCTCTCCAGGTAACAAAATGCAGAAGCCATGTGAGCTGGCTTTTGCTTGCACTAATTCCAAAGTATGGCACAGGAACCCTTGTAGTGGAAAATCGAGAACTACTGTTTGCAAGCTGGGTTCACATGATATTGACCTTTCTGTGCATCACTGTAGAAGTTGAGGTTTTTAGATTTCATTCTGAATTACACTGGAAATGAAGTAGGATATGTCATTATTCAATGGCAAAATCACACCTTGCTCTTTGGAGACAGCCACAATATATAGGGCAGCATTTTTCAAACTTCAGCATGCATACAAATTACCTGGAGCCTTGTTAAAAAGCAGAATGTGATTTATAGGCCTGGAATGGGGCCCAAGAGTCTGGATATCTAACATTATCTCGGGTGATACCTATGCCATGGTTTAAGGTCCTTCCTTTGTCTATCAAAAACTGACAGTACTGGACAAAAGGTTGTAATGGGAGTAGCAAGTAATTTGGTTTAAACTAACCAATGATTTATAATTTTTTAGTATGCACATTACATAATTTTTTAAATGTGAAATTAGCTTATTAGGTTCTTTGTCACAAGAAATACATCCAAAATATTGGATTTCAGCATATCATCAATATGTAATTAATGGTGCGATATTCTAGATTCTTTGGTCAGTGATATCTTAAAATCTGGTTGTTTTGTGCTGTGACTCATCACGATTTATACTAGCTCTGTTTCAAATGCCCAGTAGCATGCATGGCGAGGGGCTATGATGGACAGCACAAGTGTAATTTATGTCATTTGGAAAGAAGTAAAATAATTAACATTTTAGTGGTGAGTGGTAGGCTGTGGTCTTGTAAAAATCTCTCCCTTCTTTTTAATTCATGGGCTCTGGGTGCTTTTTCTTTAAGCATTGTCCAGTATTAGCAGCCACCTGGCCTACATCAGGCCATTGGAGGTCTTGAATCAGGATCCCCAGAGAAGAGAAGCAACGCAGAAATAAAAACAATGGCAAAACTGAAAATGAGTTTCTCAACTGAATATTTTGTTGAGTATCTACTTTGTCCTAGACACTGAGCTGAAGCTAGAATTCCAGGGAAGAAGATCACAGCACCTGGTGTTACCTGAGCTCTTAAAGAGTATAATAGGAATAAAGGGATGGAAGTTAAGAAAATGTGGTAAAATTTTCTCCATTGATCAATGTTGTAGGACAATAAAAGGAAAGAAAATGAAAAGAAAGAAAGAAACAAACATTCAGAGCATCTGGCAATATGGAAGGAGTGATGTCAGAGTTCAGTTGCATAATGGTTTAATACTAATGACCTAAAAATAAACAAACCAAAGTTTTTGGTAATCATACTATTGGAAAACCATAGGTTTGACTATATAAAGAGAGATAGTAAGAATTAATTCAGCTGTAAGTTTTTATTAAAAAAAATAAAGCCCCCAACACCATAGAACTGGTGACACCATTGGCAGATGGTAAATTGGAGCATTTTAGAACACATATTATTTATTTCAGATCACCAGGGCCTTCTCAATTATAATAATAAAGATTGTGTAACTCATAAAAGGAGTCTCTATTCTTGCTTTTTCCTCACTGTGTGAATATTCCTCTCCATTGGTTTCAGGAGGTCACACTCCCAGGCTTCCCCCACATCACTGACTATTCTCTCTTAGTTCCCTTTTCTGTGTTCCCTTTGCACAGGCACATTCTGACTGCAAAGTGTGCATAGACTGATCCTCAGTCTTCTTCTCTCCCTTGTATAGTTTCTTCCCTGGTGATCTTATGGGGGCCTGTGTCTAGCAATACTACCAAATTTGTAACAAGTGACAAGCTGAGCGTCCAGCTGGCTATCTAAAAGTTTCTCTTGACATAGAATCCCAGATGTCACATACTGTAGAAATAAATCTATAATTTGACTCTTCCTACTTCTGTTTTTCTCTTAGTCTTTTCTCTCTCAATAATTTGCATCACAGTTATGTAACTGCTTGGACTAAAAGTGTGGGAAACATCCTTGATCTCTCCCTTTCTCCTTTTCCTTATATCTATACCCATCAGCAAATCCTGTCAATTTTAAATCTAAATGTGCATTTGCAATGTGTCCATTTATTTCTAACTTCATTGCCAACATTGTAGTTCAAATTTTAATTCCACAAGTACGTTACACCAAGTGTTTTCACTTCTGCTTCCCTGCAATCGATTCTTCAAACTGTAGTCAGAATATCCTCTAGAATAAAATGAAATGAGATAAAATGTACTTAAGACTGTTTAGATGATTCCCATTTCACTTTGAACAAAATCCAAAGTTTTTTACCAAGGTGTTTCAAAGATCTAGTTCTTGTCTACCTCTCCATTTTCATCTTGCATTATCCCCTCATCATAATATATGTGGCAGTTAGGTTGATTTAGTTTTGTCCTTTAGACATCACCAAGTTTGTTCTTAACCTTAGACCACTGCATGTCGTGTTCATCTTCTGGTTATCATGGTTGACTCATTTTTGTTTTCCAGTTTTCACACCAAATCTCATTTTCTCAGGGAAAACTTCGCCCATAATACTCTGTAGATCGACACCACCGCAGCCTCTCCGGTCAATTTTGCTTTTTACAGATCATCGTGTTTGCTTCCTTCATAGTAGGATTTCAGTGTGTAATTATCTTCCCTATTGATACGCTTGCTTTTTAGTTTTCTGAGTGATCTACTCAGATAATGCCTGCAGTAGTATCAATAGCTGAGTTCCCAAGCTGGCATATATTAGATGCTCTGTAAATAATTAACAATCGATTACTGAAGGAATGACAGAGGGATTCCTGTGCAATTAGGGATGGAAAGAACTCACTTCTACTCTCATATCTGCTACTTATAAATTGTTCTTTAGCCACACATGGTTGTTAATCTGTGGGTTTAAGTTTCTTCCTCAGTAAAACAAGCATCTCTATATGAACTCCCACTTCAATACTTATGTTTATAATTCCACAAAGAAAGAACATGAGTAATGAAAAGAAGTAATTAATAGTGAGACTATTTATTTACTATAAAATATTCATGCCAACTGGCTTATATGGCCATGAAATCACTCAGTCATGCTGAAGCCACAATTCTGGAAGAGTCAGCAAGAGACATCAATTCAATTTTCTCTGCTAATGTAGGACGAAATGTAGAGATAATACCAAATGGCAGATTTTGCACTTTTGTAATTGTGTCTCGCTTTGGTAATACTAAATTGCCTCCCACTCTCTGAGCAAGTTGGGAAATGGTGGTAGTAAGCCAGAAATGTATTCTATACTTAGGATACTATAAATTAAAAATAAAATTGAATGCAAAAAAGGTGTATATATATGATCAAGAATTGACTATATTCATGTAATGTAATGTTTTTGTAGAAAACACACAACACAAGTGCCCTTGTGCCAGGGTGCAATCTGCATCTTGCATCCATGAATCAACAGGAATTATTAAGTATGAAAGAGGATTTAAATGTGCAGTGCGCATTCCTTTATTAAAGCATTCCCATTTTCTCATACTTTGGACGTCCGTATTTTTATCCATCCATGTCTATTGTTTATGACTATAAAGAGATTATCTGTCAGTTAATTTTTATTTTTACTTTATCAGATGAATATTCATCATGACCAAGGTGAAATGTTCTTAGCATCTTCTAAATTATTAACATGCTTTGATTGAGTTGAAGAAACAAAACACAGTAACTAGAAACAGAATATGCATGTTTATATGTGTTAGATAATGTTCAATAATTTAATCAGGCAGTAAATGAATTTGATGACAGCTTGGCTTAAGACAGAGCGGCTGTCTGGAGTTCAATGAATAGAGCAAAGACACAGACATCAGATATGTGTGTGCGTATAGTCATTCACATTTACTTCTCCTAAACATGTAACTAGACTACCTATACAGAGGAAAGCAGGAAAGAGTTTAGGTCTTGGCCATTAGAACACTCCATAATCCATTATTAGATATAAACTCCATGTTTTGATATTAACAATTTTGATATTAACCAATTTTGTTAACAATGTACAACCTAGATGTATACTTTAGAGTAGCAGGTTTCAACCCTCTGGAAATGCTGCTATGTTGTGATACAAAACTGATTATAAGGAAGTTCTTAGTAGCAATTGGCTAATCACCAATGGGGAATAATATTTACAACAATATTTGTAAAATACACTCATAGAAAGTTCCACACTACAGCATGAAACGTGAGATGAGAGAAAGGGATGAGCACCAGCAGCTTAATACAAGAGATGACAGTGACGCTGGTGTAATCCACGTGCACAGGCACATCTTATTCAACAAACAGTGATACATACAAGCACTGATACTGATGTTGTGGTCCATTATAGATCATTATAGTGAATTACGACTCCCTCTTCAAGCCAATTGTCATCCAAGGCTATTACAGTTTATCTAAATATGTAAAGGAATCAAAGGTGGCCTCCCAGAAGTATTCTGTTTTGATTAAACTTTTTAAGAACACTATGAAAATAAGAACTGTGTGAGAGTACAATTGGTTTCACATATTACGGCAATGTTTTATTCCATTTGCTTAATAAATTATGAGCTTGTTATTTACCAGCACATGTTAAAAGCAAAGTGTCTAGAGTATACATTATGGTTTTCTGCCATTTAAAATTTACATTTAATATTCTGAATAATTATCAAATATATTTTTTAATACACACTAAGTGCAAAGAAGTAATTACAACTGTACCATTAATAGTTTACCCTAGAAAATAAATTACCTCTCCTTTCACATCTCATATTGGTAAGATTAGTTTCTATTTTAGTCTTAGGTTCTAATATTCCTGATCTCTCTATACTTGCTCCAGTCTAAACCTAGTTCCCTGACATATAAACTAATTCCTTCTTTTTTAGAATAACTATTTGCAAAAATACAGAATAATATAGTTTAGGGAGGATGTGGAGGAAAGGGAACTCTTATATACTATTGGTGAGAATATAAATTAATACAGGCTTTATGGAAAACAGCATGGGATTTCCTCAAAAGTCTAAAAATAGAACTACCACACTATCTAGTAATCCCACTACTAGATATTTATCCAAAGGAAATAAATCAGGACATTGGAGAGGTACCTGCATCCCTGTGATTCTTGGAGCTTTATTCACAATAGGTTAAATATGGAATCCGCCTGAATGTTCATCAGCAGATGAATAAGGACAATGTGGTAGGTGTGCACAATGGAATATTATTCATCCATTAAAAAGAATGAAATCCTGTCATTTGTACCAGTCTGGATAAACCCAGAGAGCATTATAAGAAGGGAAACAAATCAGGTACAGAAAGATAAAGACCAAATGTTCTCACTCAGTATATGTGGGAGCGTAAACAAAAACTGAGCGTAGAGAAGTGAAGAATAGAATTGCAGTCCTTAGGGCTGGAAAGAATAAAGGGAAGAAGAGGATAAAGAATAATAAAGGGCAAATGCAAATTATGACTAGATAGAAGGAAAAGGTCTAGGCTTTTTAAACAGGGGGCCAGTTCACTGTCCCTCAGACTGTTAGAGGGCCAGACTGAGGGCCCCAGGACAAGTCGGCTGCTAAGCAGGACAGGCAGTGGCAGCAAAAACACCCGGCTGGATAAATGTCCTAGGTGGGCCTCATGTAGACCACGGGCCATAGTTTGAGGACGCCTGGTCTAGGGTCTACAGTACTATGAGGTGAATACAAATTTTTTTTTTTTTTTTTTTGAGACAGAGCCTCAAGCTATCCCGTAAAGTGCCATGGCATCTCAGCTCACAGCAACCTCCAACTCCTGGGCTCAAGCGAGTCTCCTGCCTCAGCCTCCCAAGTAGCTGGGACTACAGGCACCCACCACAACGCCTGGCCATTTTTTGGTTGCAGCCATCATTGTTGTTTGGCGGGCCTGGGCTGGGGAATCGAACCCGCCACCTTAGGTGTATGTGGCTGGCGCCTTAGCTGCCTGAGCCACAGGCGCTGAGGTGAATACAATTAGTGCTAATTTAGTATTTATTTTCAAAAAGCTAAAAAGATTTCAGACACTTACAACACAAAGAAATTATAGTAGTTTGAAGTTATGGATATGCCAATTACACTCATTTGATCATTACACATGTATACATGTATTAAAATATTACTCTGTAGCCCTTAAATAAGTACAATTATTGTCAACTAACAATGAAAGGGGAAAAAACCTAGTAGTTGCAAGTTACTTAACAGTCCATCCAATTATCTCAGATTTGATTATAATATAAACAATTGGCCTTTTTTAATAAAGTGCCTGCCTCTAGACTCGTCCACCTTAAAATATACATTGAAAATTCTTCAGTGCTTAATCAAAACAACACATTAGGAGAATGGTATCTACAAAAGTCCATTCCTAAAACTTACTATTGTTACATATATAGTTTAAGCCTTTAACAACACACATATGCACAAATGGCTTATTAATAGTTTATATTACTTATCTGTCATGAGCCGTGCACATTCTAGCAAAGGTACTTTATAATATTAAATTAGCTGTAATATCTTGAAATGGAATTCGGTGGCAAATATTTTATCACTACTACTAATTCCTTGTCCATTACTGAATTGTAGCACAGAACCTGGCTTAACCTAAGTATTTGGAAATAATTTTTTGAATTAGCTTTTACCATTGCACTGATAGAATTTAATGGAATAATTTCTAAATAACTTTCTCACTAAATGAGATTTTTAAAAACTGATACCAAAGTGATTTTAACATTTTTGGTGTTTATTATATCATCATCTTCAAAAAATGTGCTCAGATCATGATTGGTTAAACAAGAAAGATGTAGGTTCAGTTGGATTACATAAAACAAACAGCTCCAATTTAGTTTAAGCTATTTCTCTTTTGAGATGTTATAAAACATATTAATTATTTGTTACACAATCTATTGTCTTCCACCTAAATTAACATATACAATAAGCCAGATACTTGTTAAAAGACACATACATTCTTCTATTTTGCTTTGGTGTTACAAAAAGATTGAATTAGACAGACTCTGAGAGCACTTACCACTGTTAAGTGTAAAAATCTTCCCTCTGAAAAGAGTGTAATTTGTGTTAGGTGAACCATGACTTTGGGGGTTAGTGGAATATTAGCTGTCACCACATCTCTGCACTCCATGACATTCTACCTCAAGGTTAAAAATATTTCTTAGTCATACACACGTTGTATTTGATAATGGAACAACTGAACAATACTGGGTTCCACTAAAATGATTATAAACTAACTCTGACTCTGTTGAAAAATGAAAGATGTGGCCAGAATTTTAAAGAATTCTTTTTGTTGTCAGCCCTAAACTTTTACAATTGAAATCAGAATTAAAAATATCTGACTGAGATGACATTTCCTGTTTTTAGAGATTTTTTTTTTTTAATGATTTCATGTTCTAATCACTACTGTTTCTTGGGACAGAACTACTAACTTTTCTTATAATCTTTTTTTCTTATGAAATACTGGTTATCATGAAATACTGGTTATCTAGTCCTTGGGCCCTCCATATTCCTTTCACTGGAAATAAGGGGTTCTACTATGCAAGGAATAATAGCACTTTTCAGTGAAAAAAAAAAGTCTTAATGATCTAATTTTTCTATGTCAAAAACATATTAACAACTAAAGTATAGAATTAAAATACAAAATGTGGTGCCTTTTACTGATGCTACTGGGGGTCCAGAGTCCATTTATTTTCTTTACTCTGTGTCTCATAGTGTTAGGGTGAGGACTCAATTACTGAATTCACATAGTCCCTTAGAATAGTGCCTGGGATATGTAGCACTCAATAAGTGTTAGCTATATATTGTGATTCTTAGTAGTAATTTAATCTAGGAAAATGAATTTTACCAAAGTTCCACAATGACCTCATTATATAACACAGATGACAGGAATCTCCTTTTAATTATGAAATCACCTCCAAGAACTCAATAATTCTTATGAAGTCATAGTTAAAATTTCTATTCAAGGTGGTGTCAGCGTCCATGTTTTTCTGTATCTAGTAAAGCAGTTATACAACCTGCAGTCAAAGTTATCTACACTCAGAATGTTCACATTGTAGATTGTTTATAACGAAGCTTTAATCTCAGCAGGGTGACTCCGACTAGACATGACAATTTACATCTATCTCTATCTGGTACTAGTTGACATATGTTATGGGAATTCAAAATAATTTGGGTTTTACTCTAGCTGAGCACAGTTATTCAAGCAAACAAGCTGTCAAACCCGCACATAGTATATCCCAAAGGTAAATGTAAATGATTTGAGCATTAGCTATGCTACTATTGCTTTTTATGAGCTTCAAATATGAAGAGTTTAGTGTAATAAAAAATGATTCTATCAAATATAGCCTTTTCTCTAAACACATGGAAAAAGACAAAATAAATACACTTAAACAATAATTAAAAATTATTTTCTTTGAGTAATGACATTAGAATGAAATACATATGCATGTGTGTGTATGTATATAAATATATATATATATATATTTGATGGTAATGTTTTTTTTATAGAAAAAAGATTTTTAAAAAAAATTTCATAAATTTCTTATTATGCTTTCATTCAATATGACTGCATATGTGTGCCTATTCTTATTGGAAAAGTTCGGAATAGGCAAACCTATATAGATGAAAAAAGATTAGTGGTGGCCTAGGCTGGTGGATGTGCTAGGGGTGGAGAGCGACTGTTAATGGGCGTTGCTTTTCTTTCTGTAGGTTTAAAAATGTGCTAAAATTCGAATGTGGTCATTGTGGTACAACCAGTGCAAATGTGTTAAAGCCATCGAATTATGTACCTTAGAGCTTTCTACATTACCTGCATGAATTGAGGACTAAATAAAAATCCTAAGGAAAATGAGCTGTCTTAATGAAATTAAACTTTCTGATCCTCTCAAAGTGAAAAAAAAAATGTGTGTGTTCACATTTACAGTGAAAAGAAGTAGGTAGCCCAATAGTTTGCCTGTGGGACTCAGTATTAATTTTTACTAAATTGATTCAGAAACAAGACATGCAATCTAGAACAGCAAAGATGAAAACATACATAGAAACTGGATGTCAGCAAGCAGTGATTCTATTATGAAAACAAAGGCTGAATTTTTACCAACTAACTTAATTCGTCATTTCATGTTTGTTAACCTGTAAAACGGATTTCTACTGTGTTTACCATAGAAATTGTTGTGAAAACTAGAGAAATTATGACTAGCACCCGGGTTTCCCCACTATGGTTGTATTACTTGGCTTTCTTTCTGTATTTATATCCTAAACCTTTGCTATGCACAGTAGGCCTTGGAAAAGTATTCACCAAAATATTTTTATACTCTGGTGCTATCGACAACACACACAAGGTCCTTAAACTCAGACTACATATTTACTTCAAGATATGATAGAGTGCTAGCAGAGACTCATCCTAAAACGCTTGTCACAGTTGAAATAAAGGGAAAATTACTTCCGAAGGGAATGGCCAGAGAATTCTTCAAGGAGAATTTTTGCTGCCCACTGAAAGACATTGGGTAGGAGCCCTCCAAAGGGCTCTCCCCTTGCTTGAACCCATTCCTGCTCTTCCACATTCTCCCAGATACTTTCATAACCCTGAATGCAGCAGAGATAATTAACTCCAGAAATTAAAAGATACCCAATCTTTATTTTTAGTATGTAATTAAAATATATCACAAGTGACTATGAATTATTTTAGAGTCCTGAAATACTTCTGAGGAGAGCTGAACTCATAAAATTAAGTAATACATAATGCAATAAAGATCCTGTTCTCTTATAATTTCTAATCATACACTGTATTTATTTATTAGTAAAGAAATAATATTTATAAACATTCAATATAAATGAGCAAAAATATATAGCTAAGATTATTATTATAAAGAATTAATAAGCAAGAGATTATCCTATGGAATAAATATACAAACACTTTGCCTAATTTATTTTAATTTCAAAAAGTGAGGATACTGAGATTTTACTATGAAGCATTTGAATGCCTTTTTATTATGTGGTTCGGTTCAAATTCATTTTTGTATTTCACAGTTATTTGAAATATTTGACCTTTGTGATATAAGAAAAGGATAAACAATGTTTTATTAGTTTGTTTAGTTAATTCACTATAATTCATAAGGCTGCAAGATTCAACACAATTAGTACATTCATTAAAGGAAGATGTTGACTTAAAATATTCACTTGAACATACTGACATCTTTATCAGGCTGCTGTCTTCGGTGGGAGGGGTGGGGCTGTGCGTTGTCTGTCATTTGATTGCCTAGATTTCACCAAACTCATCGCTTCTGAACCACGTGAACCACAATCTCCCATGCCTCAGTTCTCAACCTAAAATGACCACGATAATAGTGCCTACTTCAGATCACCCTTACAATCATTGCAGTGCTTAGGGCAATACCCAAAACATAATGAGTTATTGATAAAGTTAGTTCTAATTACTTTCTTTTCTTTCAAAGTATGCAAAGCCCAAACACAGAACCCACTGAAATCTGAATAGAGGATCAGATATTGTGAATCACGACTTTAAAAATTTTTTAAATTTTAAAATTTTAAAAATTTTAAAAATTTAAAAAAAATTTTTTTTTTTTTTTTTTGGTCCAAAGCATAAGTAAGGGGATTTGTTCTTTTTGTGATCCTTCTCCTTTCTGGCCAAAGTGATGACCCCTTCTTCACCTGTACTGGCAAACTCTATCAGTGCTACTTACATAGCTAATAAGAAAATCAATCCTTAACACTATGCATTTTTTTTCTCACCAGCTGAAATTTCACTTTTAGGCTTGTCTTCTTAAAAAATTAAAAAACCTCTGAAGGCACAAAACTTTCTCTGTAGTTCCCACTAACTTCCATAGCACCTGGCACCAATGTTTTGCACAGAGTGGAAACATGACTGCTCCTTCAGATACAGATTCATATCACTACAGATACAAATAAGAATCTACTTCCATTTTTTTCACATAGTATAGTAACTTTACTATAATGTGCCAATTAAAGGTATGCATAGGCTTCTCTTTTTAGAAGACTTAGCCTGGTTTTTAACATAAACACTCTATAAAATCCAATCAATAGACAACAATTTGGCCAGAAGATCAAATTCTCCTGGCAATTCATACCTGGAGAAGGGCTTGGTTATCTATATAAATATTGTAAATCAAGAATCAGAATAAGAGTAAAAAACACAAAATTTCATTTTCTGGGAATTTATATAGTTTTATGATGCTACAACTCAGTCTTTTGCCGAAAATAGGCTCTCTTTCACCCATTTAAAATGTTATACTTAGACTTCTGGTTTCCCACCCAACATGTAGTCATCATTGTATTATAATAACAAAAGCTAAGCACATTGAAAATCAACTATTCTTCTTAGCTGCACAGAGAAGTCAGATCACAGGATGAAATTCTATCCCTGACACTGGAGACAGGCAGACGACACCAGCACACCTCACTATACTGCACTTCACCTTGATTGCATTTTTCCAGATAAAGTGTTTTACACAAACTGAAGGTTAGTGTCAAATGTGTGTTGATCAAGTCTATTGTTGCCATTTTCCCAACAGCATCCACTCACTTCACGTCTCCTTGTCTCATTTGGTAATTCTCTAAATATTTCAAAATTGTTCATTATTATTATAGAGTACGACGATCTATGATCAGTAATCTTCAGTGTTACTACAGTGATTGTTTTGTGGTGCCACAAACTGTGCTCATATGATATGGCAAATTTAATTTGCAAATGTCTATATTCTGATTCGTCCACCAACTGTCTGTTCCCCCATCTCTCTCCTCCTTGGGCTTCCCTCTTTCTGGAGATCTAAGAGTGAAATTAGGCCAATTAATAACCCTACAATGTCCTCTAAGTGTTCAAATGAAAGGAAGAGCTGCAAATCTCTTACTTTAAAGTAAAAAGCTAGAAATGATTAAGTTCAGTGAAGCCGAGGGAGGTAGGAAAGCTGCCGAGGGAACACTGGCAGCTGGTAGAGGTGTAAAGGGAGATGTTACCTCCCTAACAGGAAGGTGCCACGTGAAGCAGCAAGTGCTGATGTAAAAGCCAGAGCAAGTTATCCGGAAGATCTAGTTAAGATCATTAATGAAAGTGGCTACATTAAACAACCAATTGTCAATGTGGATAAAACAGCTTTATATTAAAGAAAATGTTATCTAGGACCTTAATAGCTAGAAAGGAGAAATCAGGCCTGGCTTCAAAGTTTAAAAGGACAGCTTGACTCTCTTACTAGAGTCCAATTCAGTCCATGACTTTAAGTTGAGATGAATGCTCATTTATCATTCTGCAAATTCTAGAGCCTTTAAGAATTATGTTAAATCTACTCTGCCTATGCTCTAGTAATGAATGAACAAAGCCTGAATGGAGGTTCATCTGTTTATAGCATGGTTTGCTGAATATTTTAAGCCCACGGTAGAGACCTACTGCTAAGAAAAAAAATTGTTTTTCAAAATAGTACAGGTCATTGATGATACACCTAGACACCCAAGAGCTCAGATGGGGGTGATTAAGTAGATCAATGTCATTTCATCGCTATAAACACAATGCCCATTGTGTAGCCCATGGAACAGGGGATAATTTCAATTTAAATTTTATAATTGAAAATATATATTTGTATTTGTCAACAGTGGTTCTATGATGGATCTGAGCAAAGTAAGTTATAAACTTTTTGTAAAGGACTTATGATTCTAGATTCCATTAAGAACCAAAGTATGGTAAATGCCTGAAGTGATGGATAGTCCAATTATCATGGTTTGATTAATACACATTCTGTATTTATATAAAAAAAGGTATCCTATAAAGATATACAATTATTATGTACCCATAATATTAAAAAAAGAATACTGTATTTGTGATTCATGGGAACTGGTCGAAATATGAATATTAACAGGAATTTGGAAGAAGTTGCTCTCAACCTTCCTGGCTGACTTTGGGGAGTTCAAGATTACAGTGAAGGAAGAAACTAAAGTTTTGGTAAAAAGAATTACAGAAAATTAGTACTGGAAGCTGAATATATGAAATCTATATGGGGAGAGGGTAGATGGAGGGGAGGGGAGGGGGAGGGTGGATGGAGGGAGGGTGATTGGTGGGATCATGCTTATGGTTCATCCTATAAGGGTACATGTGAATCTCTCTAAATGCAGAACATAAATATCTTAACACAGTAACTAAGAAAAAGACATGCAGGCTATGTTAACCAGTTGGATAAAAGTATTTCAAATTGTATACAGAAACAGTACACTGTACCCATGATAGTATTAATGCACACTGCTATGATTTAATAAAAAAAATTTTTTTAAAAGGAAATCTATACTTAATAAAGAGCCTGTGAACATTGTTGAAATAGTGATGCAGGATATAGCTTGTTACCTAAACTGAGCCAATATAACAACGGAAGCGTTGAGAAGATAGACTCCAATTTTAAAAGAAGATCTACCTGGGCAACATACTACCAAAGAGCATTGTAAGCTATAGAAGCATTGCTACCAATAGCATTGTAAGCTAAAGGTTGAGTCAACTGATGCAGCAAACTTCACTATTGTCTTATTTTTTTAATTCCCCAACCTTCAGCAACCACTAACCTGATGAGTGAGCCTCTATCAACCTCCAGGCAAGACCCTCCTCCAGAAAAAAAAAAAAAAAAATTGACTCATTGAAGGCTCAGATGATTGTTAGCATTTTTACAAATTTAGACATAAAATTACTGCACATTTAATAGACTATGGTATAGTATAAACATAACGTTTATACTCACTGGAAAACCAAAAAACTCTGTGATTCCTTTTATTATGATTTTGACTTTATTGTGGTATGGAAATGAGCCTGCAGTATCATCCAGGTACACCTGTGCAGAGAATCACAAATTATTGGAACAGAAACCTATGAGCAGAGACCTTTATGAGAACCAGTATAGGGGTACAGAAAAACTTGAACTCTATTTAACGAAACCATCTGAGCTGAAGGCTGAGTGTGAACAATTTTGAGAATCAAAAACTCAAGGAGAACGCCACCATGGGAGGGTGCCACACTGGCGGGAGTTTTGTGTCCAGGACTAGAATGGTTTCTCATATTGAACATCAGAAAAAATTCCCTGCTCACTTCTAGCAGAGGAAAGGGAAAAGGAACAATTATGAAATACGATAGATAATTCTATTCTTATTAATAAATTCTGCTTCTGAGAAAACTGTTTAATTGGGACCTAACCTCCTGGGGACTCATGAAAGCCACCTGACAGGAGGAAAGGTAAAGGCTCAGCTCTGGCAGGGCCTCGCCGTCCACCTGGCAGAAGGGAAATACGCAATTCCAGTCATTCTAGTTAGCTTACCAAGCCTCAGGAGGGGATGAGAGATTGAGGAGCCTTTGTGAAGGTCACAGGGCCATAGCAGCTCATTCAAAGCCTCAGCCCCTGAGAACGCCTCTCCTCCCTACACCCTCCCACTATATTACAAAGGCCTATTTACAACAGTTCCATTTACCTATGTCCAGCTATGAAAAAGAAAGAAAAAAAAAAGAAAAATTACAAGATTTGAAACTAAAAGTACAGTATTATTTATATATTTCAGTATATATATTCCCCAAAATGAAATACTTGGGTATAAACCTAACAAAATGAATGTAAGACATATAGGCAGAAATATATAGAATTAAATGAAAGAGGGAAAAACCTGCATAAATAAAGAGGGATTCATGTTCATAGGCATGAAGATTCAATAGTGTCAAGATGACATTTCTTCCCGACTTGATCTGTAGATTCAATGCGATCTCAATTAGAACTCTGGTATTTTGTGGGTAGCTATTAACTGATTCTTAAGTTTACATGAAGAGGCACATACAGTGCTTAAGGAGAAAAGAAGGGAGGGCTTTAAAGATTCCTACAAAACTAAAGCAATCAGGACAGCGAGGTGCTGGCAAAAGAACCGACACATAAATGGGTGGAACGGAATAGAGAGCCCAGAGATAGACCCACATAAAGAAAGCGTGCTGAGCTGTGACTAAGGAGGCAAAGGCAACATCGTAATGAAAGCAGAGTCTTTGGACAGATGCTGTGTCAGTGCTGAAACAACTGAAAATCCACATGCAAACAAACTGAAAACTGACACCTTTTACAAAAGTCAGCTTAAAATAGAACCCAGACCGAAATGTAAAACATATACAACATAACATAGATGAACATCTCCATGTACTTGAGTTTAGTGACACTTTTTCAGATATGACACCAAGGCATAATCCATCAAAGCAAAAAAGGATTAGCTGGATTTCATAAAATTTAAAACTTCTGCTCTGTGAAAAATGTCAAGAAAATGGAAAAACAAGCAACAGACTGGGAGAATGTTTTTCAGAACAAATATCTAATAAAGGACTTACACATTCTACAAATACTTAACAATTCAACAATAAAAGAAACAGCATAATTAAAAAATAGGGCAAATACCTAAGGTGTTTACCTTATCAAGGAAGATATAAAGATGGTGAATAAGCATATAAAATGATATTCCATGTTATATAAAATTAGGGAAAGGCAGATTCAAATAATAATTAGATACTTCTACAAACCTGTTAGAATGGCCAAAATCCAGAAAACTGATACACTAAATTGTGGCCAGAATGTGAAGCAACAGGAATTCTCGTTCATTGCTAGTGGGAATGCAAATTGTTACAGTCACTGGGGAAGACAGGCAACATCTCAGAAATCTAAACATATTCTTATCATATGTTCCAGCCTTTGTGCTCAGGGTTATTTATTCAGAGGAGCAGAAAACTTATGTGCACACAGAACCCTGTGAATGGATGCACTCAGAAGCTTTATTTATAATTGCCAAAACTTGGAAGCCACCAAGAAAGACATCCTTCAGCAAGTGAATGAATAAATAATGATATATACAGATAAAGGGATATTATTCAGCAAAATATAAACAAGCCTTCAAGGCATGAAGAGACATGGAGAAATCACAAATACACATATGACCTTCTGTAAAAGGTGACACTACGGAGACAGGAACAAGGCTAGTGGTTTCCAGGGGTAATGTGGGGAGGGGGAGATGAACAGGCAGAGAAGGGAGGATTTTCAGGGCAGTGAAACTACTCTGGATGATACTATCATTGTGGATATGTGTGATTAAATATTTGTGCAAGCCCATTGGTTACTTGACATCAATAATGAACCCTAACCTAAACCTTGAACTTTGCTTATAATTATGTTTCCATGGACCTTCATCAATTGTAACAAATACAGTACTTTGCTGGAGGATATTGATAATATCAGGCGATATGGAGCAGAGTTGAACAGTTAACTTCTGTTCAACTTTTCTGGGAACCAAAATGATTGTACAAAATAAAAATTTTTAATTGTTTTTGAATAAAGTTTATTTTTAAAAATCCACAAAACAAGTTATACTTCTGATCCTAACATCCCAATTTCCACTCACTTCATTTGTAAGAGTGAATGTGTAGGTAAGAGCAGGTATTCATGATTCGTGATGGTCTAACTAGGGAGATTTGGAGTTGAATTAGATGTCATCACCAGAAAGCTGAAATAGACTCGTTTATATTTATTTTTATATTTCTATCTATTCATAATTATTTATTTGAATTGTCACTCAATGTGCTTTAGAATTTGTGCGATGTGTCTGTGCTTGTGTGCATGTATGTGTAATGCATTGTGTACAAGTACTGTGCCTGAATTCATGATAATAAATATTGAAATATTGTAGAAGAGAACATCATATTCAAGTTAGTGTATCAGGGGATAGAATTTGGTAAATATTTTTAGGAATAGATCTTATAAAAATCTTAAGAGTTAGTCAGATGTGACCTTTGAGATGTGGACAACAAATATACTTTAAAACAAATGATAGTAGCAAAAACTAAAGACATAAATATGTTTCCAGTTTGGAAAATCTGCAAAGTGGGCAGCGCCTGTGGTTCAAAGGAGTAGGGCACTGGCCCATATACCGGAGGTGGTGGGTTCAAACCCAGCCCTGCAATAAACAAAAAAAAACCCTGCAAAGCTCTGATATTTTAAAAATAGAACACATTCCTATGATAATTTTTTGAAGTTAATTTTACCATTGACATTTGGTTCACATAAAACAATATGGTGTGAATTCTTCAGCTTGCTGGGGCACTTGGTGAGAGCTCATTGGTAATGAATCAGCATATTGATTTCTGTTGGATTTGTTTGCTGTTCCCTGTCAACAAACTTGGGCTGTAATTCTGGTTAGTAATGTCTGTTAAATGCAAGGAAGTGAATCACATAAACTAATTGCTGCTTGACTATGCCCATCATGAATAAGGAGAATACAATATAAAAATGCACTTCTTACTCAAATTGATTGTGACAGACAGAAATAATGAAATCATAGATAAGCTCAGCTCAGAAAAATTCTTTACCAAATTTTTCTAAAGCCATGGATTTCAATATTTATAACAGACTACAATCTAAACATGTATTACATAGAGTTTTAGGTAAATATGAAGTATAGAAATAAAACAAATTCTAGAACACAGAGCTTACTTGGTGGCGTTACTTTTCTAAGATCACTGAAATATCAGGGATACCTTCTATTACTCAATGTTACAGGCTGAATTATGCTCACCCTGTCCCCAAATATGTGAAGCCCTAATTTCCAGTGTCTGTGAGTGTGATCTCTTTGGTGAATAAGGTCTTTGTGGATGTGATCAAGGTAGGCAGAGATCACTGGTGTGGACCCTAACCCAGTATGACTTGTTGCCTGGTGATAAGCGTGAAATGTGAAGACATCCACAGAAGGAGAATGCCTTTTGATGACAGTGGCAGATATTGGAAGGGAGTTAACTGAAAGCCAAGGACCACCAAGGAATGACAAATCGCTATAAGGAGGTAGGGAGAGGCAAAGGATTTCCTTCTAAAAGTTGTAGAGGGTACAGAACTCTGCTGACCACCTTTCTTTTTGTTTGTTCTGTTTGTTGTTGTTGTTGTTTTCTATTTTTTTCTTTTTTCATTTTTTATTAAATCATAGCTGTGTACATTAATGCAATCATGGGGTACAATGTGCTGGTTTTACATACAATTTGAAACGCTTTCATCAAATTGGTCAACATAGTCTTCACAGCATTTTCTTAATTATTGTGTTAAGACATTTATATTCTACACCTAGTAAATTTCATAGGTACCCTTGTATGATGCACCATAGATGTGGTCCCACCAATCACTCTCCCTCCTGATCCTCAGAATTGTGAGATACAATGTATTTCTTTTGTTTTAAGGCACCCAACTTGTGTACTTCTTACTGTAGCCCTAGAAAACTAAAGCAACTAACACATTGGAGCACAGGATTTATAGAATTAAGACATAAAACACAGTGGCAAAAGCAGCCTGAAACATGAGGATTCCAAAATGGGCAGGGAATTTCTCCCTCTAAGCTCCTAGCTGAGTTGTTCAAAGACTGAGTATATAATGCTCAAGCTATGCAATCAAGTTATGTTTACCCACTCCCAAGGCTGTCACTGATTTTATGCTTATGTACACCTTTCTTCATAAAGCTACCCAATACTACTTCTTAATAAAATTGTACTGAACTACAGACTTTTATTCTAGAAGTAAAAAAAGATGAAACAAAGAGATGAATAGAAGCAGAAAGATACAATGTTTATGAAT
>NW_003852471.1:8855922-8867115 GCF_000181295.1 Otolemur garnettii | reverse complement strand
ATTTAAAGCAAAGTACAGAATAATATGCATAATATGATGCAATTTGAAATTTAAAAATGATAGAAAATTAGGATTGACCTGTGAATATATAACCAGTTCTAGAAAAGGAACTGATGTTGGAGCCACAGAGGTCGGTGGAATCACTTGGTACCAAATTATGCTTTTTAAAATTTAAATATGTGATTGTATTATCTATCTAAAAGATAAAAATTTTTGTTGTTAAATTTTGGAGAAGCATTTTATATAACATAACATAAAATCTATAGTTGTAAAGTGTTTCTTATTCAACAAACTTACAACTTTCAACAAGTAGAAAACTTAACACTCATTTAAAATGGGTAATCCTGCTGCAGTGACGACCACCATGCAAATGCTCGAGAGCGATGAAAACCTTAGAATCTGCCCCACCTCTAGACAGATGAGACACACAGGATGCATGTAGCTGTCACAGGTAGTGTGGCTCTACTTCTCATCTCAAAAAGGATGTCAGAAAACTAAAAAGCCTACAGAGAACATGGATTCAAGATTTAAAAAATTCTTTTTAGAAGAACAGGGAAAATTATTTAGATTTCTCCAGCAGGAAAGGAAAATACTGAAAGTAAATTGTCCTGAAATCAATAAATTCAGGACGAAAATCAATAATCAGTATAAGTAACTTGAACATGAACTTGCCAAGTAATTCGCAAAACAATAGAATATGAAGGTACCCCGTGACTGAAACACGATTGGGTGCTATTATAAAAAAAAAGAAACAAAGCTACTATTTTAATTTACCTAGAAGGCAATGTTTTCTAGTACACACTCCATCACACAACATGAAAATTCTGAATCAAGTATATTTTAGAGATTTAAATAAATAATGAAACACAGAGCAAAAAATCAAGGATCAACTTTTGAGGCGGATGATTAGGACAAAACATACCCAATTCCGTGCTGTCACGGTACCACTGTCAATGGAAGTACACTATCGAGAGCCACCTGTAACTAATCCAGGTTCCTCCAAGACTGAAGCAAGAGGCTCAGTACATCCTTGCTGGGCAACTAACGAAGTATCAGGGGAAAGAAGTGATATAAGCTAATAGCTAAAACTACCTTAAAAAAACGTCTATACATCTACCCCAACAGGGTTGTCATTTCTGTTCAAACAAACGCACTTCCAGGATCCTAATCTATCACCAGAGCACACAAATCTCCCACCATTCACACTGACCTTCCTAGGAGAAGAAACACATCCTTTGTTGTTTTTGTCCAAAATTTACTTTGCTCTGTCAGTTTGAGAATCCCTTTAGGTCAGGGAGAAAATCTCCAAACATCTATTGTGAGCCAACAAGCAAAAATTAGACCTCCTGCTGTGTGAATGCCAGAGGGCAAAATACTTTTTGCTTTTTAAGAAAACTCAGAGGAAAGTGTGATGGAGTCTGTCAAAGGAAATGATTAGCCTTCCCAACAGGTTTGGCTGATCAGATGAGCCACACAGGGCAAATACAAAAGCCAAACTTTGTGATATCTTTATAAATTTGTCCTGTTTCTTTATTCAAATAAGCATATGAAATTATTTCTTTTGCCCTAATTATACATTGTCATTTCCTCTGTAAGAATAGCTAAAGTTAAATGGGTTAGCTGAGGGAGAGGACCGATTGAACGCACAGCATCAGGTGGTGTGGCTGCATTTGACATCTCATTAGATCCTGAAGTGTATCAGATAGAAAAATCTTTAGGCGATAGCTCCTCTTCACCTCACGCTCACAGACACAGGAAAACAAGCCTTGGTGCAGAACTACCGGGACATCAGTTCAGTTGCAATTTGTTGGCTGGTAGCCGCTTTCTCAAAAGCTTCCACCTCCCGACACTAAGGTATTTGACCTTGCAGAGTGTGGAGAAGAAAATGCCAGCCACAGAAAGGTTACCATAGTCTTCCTGAAAGAATCCATCACATCCAAACTAGATCATTTCTAAGGCAATTACTTTTTCTATTTTTTTTCCCATTTCTTATCACAGTGCCATCACATTTAGCTTCCTATCTGAACTATGCCAATTCTCCTGCTGGAAGAGTCATCACAAACTAAAATCCAGGCACCTCTCAAGCTGTAAAAGCTATTTTAGCTTTTTGTTCAGCAAACATTTTTCAAAAGTGTTACACTTTAGTCGCCTTTAAAGTTTTTGAATATTTAACATAGATATTAAGTAATTATAAAGTCAATAATTAGTGATGTTTAATTTATCTCACCCCTAAAATTTAAATGTTACTCAAGTATTCCCTTTCTCTAACTCTTTGTCTCTCTCTTAAATCCCTCCCCCCATTTTCCTTGTCATACTGTGTACCAATATCTCTACACCCTTCTCAGGGGTCCTCTGTACTGTCACACGCTCTTAGGAGTTGCACTGTTGTCCCACTGAGAGAAAAGCCAGTGAAGGTCACAGGGACACGCACAACACACACGCAGTCACACGAGTGTCTGGTAATGAGGAGACTGGAATGAGTGTGCTTACTCCTGCAAAGAATATCATCGCATATCTGTCCCAAATTACAAAAGAAGTCACTTTACACTGATTTATGTCATCTAGAATAACTGCAATAATGAGTCTGAAAGACAAATGCTGAGAATCTCATTTGCATGTGGTATCTCTGTGTTCTTCATCATGCTTCAACTTGCAAAATGACATGATTTTGATTTGGTAATCTCTACAAAAATAAACATGTACATATAGTTATTAATGAATTCTATTACCTAAAAAAATAATATTTTAGAAAACATAACACTCATCTATAACATTTTGGATTACCCGTGTACTATAATTTTTCTTAATTATATGACTGTTTTGTGTACTGATTCTTCATTTGTTAAATGCTTTTAAATAAGCCTCCCCTTATTTTAGGTGACAGCCAAAATGTGAAGGAAAAGGGAGAGGGAGAGGGAATGATCTCTTAATTCTTAAATACTAAGATCAGCTATAACAATTTTGCATATATTTACCCCCTAACATTAGATTTAAACTTAGAAAATAGTAACCTTAGGGAATTTTTTAATTCTTTTTTTGCTCCTTTAAAAAAAAAAAAAAAAAAACAGGATAGATTGCACCCTCTAAAGCCGTAGTTGTTTTTGAAACTTTAGAAGTAAACAATTTAAAAAATGGGTTACCACACACGGAGTTGTTATAAAACTGTAAATTAAAAGTACATGGACATATGATAATTTCACCTACCAAATAGGTAAAAGTATAAATACAACAATGAGAGACTCTTTATTTATGAGATTACGAGATTATGTTTTAAAAAGTTCTCAGTGACAGCAGGAGCATAATGGCTTTTTCTAAAATTTATTAAGACTAAATAGGGACTAAATAGAAAAAAAATGAGTCATGAATATATTTATATATTCTAAGCAATTCCACTCTCAGAAAACAAGTTTATGAAAGTTCCTACTATAGAGATACAGGCTAAATTTATGTCGCACTCATATGATGTAATGTTGTTTGGACATTAACAAATCATATTGCAGAAGCATAAGCATATTTAAGTGCATAAAATGTCAATAATGCAATGTAAATTGATATTTTACAAAAGGTAATCACTAAATGAAGGCCGTGAGCTTCATTTTATTAACACATCAGAGATAATCAACCAAAATACAGCTCATTGGATAAAAGTATAAAAGCTTATTGATAAGTATGATGTGAAAGCCAGACTTTCTAACATAAACTTTCTATTTATTATAATGTTTTGTAAAAAGTTCTGTATTTACCACCCTGTCTCCACACACACATACACACACACACACACACACATGCATGCACACACACACACACTTGTGAAGAATATTTGAAGGCTGTTTTATTCAAGAAGTAGTTTTTCATTAATTTACGTTCTCATGAAGTAGATATTTCTTTTTGCTCTCTAACTTTTCTCAAAAGTTAAATTATGAGACATATTTAGTCCTAAAACATGTAAATCTGAAACTTTGCTAGTTCACGCTCTATCACTAAATATTCTTTCCTAATCTAGCTTTATTATTCCATATGCAACATTCATAGTACCGCTCTACAGGATGGAAAACTAACAATTCTAATTTTGTTTCAGCCATTGATATAAACTTTATGATTGCTAATAGGGAAACTAATGTGTTAAGCATTGCATCTTTAATAATAAATATTCCCTTCATATTGCCACACAAAGCTCATATATATGTAGCTCAGGCTTATATGTAGACAACACAAATGCTGATGGAGAATGAGGTCTATTTTCCTTAGTTTTTCTATTTAGTCCCTATAGTATTTTAAACAATTAGTTGAACTTAGAACTTGCGTGTATTTGAATCATTTTACCTTAGTGTGGGAGATACTTGTGAAACCACTAGACACATGCATAGACTGAGTTTTCTGTTATATCCAACTCAAAATCTTTCTATGCTGTTGGATGCCCCAAAATACTAACACATCATAATGATATAAGGTACTGCTTTCAGAAAGTATTGACATAGTAGGACTTTTTCACACTACAGTGTTATCAGCGGAAGTGATTTTCCAGGTAATGATTCTCACATATAGTCTCCAGTTCAGCAGAGTCAGAACTCCCTAGGAGCTTAATAGAAAGGAAATTGTTGGGTTCCATGCAGATATATTGAAACAGAAATTCTGAAGTGGGGCCCCTAAACTACCAGTGCTTTGTCAAATTCTTCAGGTGATTCTAATGGATAGTAAATTTTTAAAACAACACCCATAGAAAGTTGTGGGACTTTTCATCCATCTGATATGAGGTGTTTTCATGGCAGTTAATAGTGTGTGTACGATGAAACCAGTTGAAGTCAACAGTCCTGAGCACTGTGTAGAAGTGTTTGCAGAGCAGGACAGACACAGCCTTGGACTTTTTAAAAAGGTTTAAAACAAGTAACATAGTTGATACCAGATTTTGTTTGGGGAAGAATAGCTATTTAGGAACATGTGGATAAGCAACTTGATGGGAAGGTGAAATCCTGAGGACATAATTAGGAAAGTACTTGAAGAAAAGAATACAGATAAAATAATCTACAAAAAAGTATAAGGAGCACTCAGGGTATGTTCTAGGTAAGGGAAGAGTATATAATGAGGAAGTGAGTAGGGCGATGGAAAAAATAGCCAAATGATCACGTAACAGGAAAAATTAGTCAACTGATCTGTGTGGACAGATATGATAAGATAAGAATAAAATTTTAACAAGAATTTCCATCTTCCAAACTTTGAATAAAATCCATTCACATATCCAAATGTCAGTGAATTTTTTTAAGAACAATTTTTGTTGAAGAAGATGAATTAGAAAATATACTTGTCTATTTTCTCCCATCTGCGAAGACTAAATGATGAGAATAAAGGCATAATGATGTTTAAAGCTATAATCCATAAAAACGAAGGGAACAAATGGTAGCTGCTAACAGACTAATAGACTAAGATTCCTACAGATTTCTACAAGGCAGATGGAAAGGGATTGACTAATAAAGCACAGGGCAGGTCGCTGCAACCAGAGTATTTATGATGGGGACTGAAGCTGAGAAGGCACATATATTTTCCACAATATTCTTAGAAAGTAGGAAGGCAGATTTGACAAAAAATATGGTAGGCAGTAAAAAGGCTGAAAGCACGATGATCAGCTGAAAATACTCCTATCAACTGTGCTCATCCACTGTCCTTAACAGAAATACTGGCAGCCACATTATAATACTCTAACTTTGAAAACAAAACGATTCTTCATAAAAGGAATGTTTTGTGGGAAATTTAAGGAGCTACCATGGAACTCTGTTCTGCTGAATAAAATCCTCTTCCCAAAATCAATTGCTGGTTTTTTTTTTAACCTACTGAAATAGAGAAAATTTAAGATGAAAATTATCAAAATTATTGAAAGAGCATAATTTTCTAGATGTAATTGAAGAATTACAGTATTCTTTGATTCTCTAGTTCAATAAATAAACAAATATAAATACCTGGCTATATTTTTGTTGATATGCTACAGTAGCAAAAATATTGAACTGATCCTAAACTCTTCCATAAGACAGCGGGAAACAGGCCTGTTATTTACAAAGACACATTGACATGGTTGGCATTATTCTCATAAACAATGTTGGATACAAATTACAATAGAAACAATGTCAAAACTCTGAGAGAAAGTTCTTTCAGCTCATACAACTTACACTACATTAAACTGTAAATCCAGGCTGAGAGGAGAATGAAGTAGTGTTCACATATGCAAAGACTCAAAATTATATCTTGCATGAACCATGATCTAAGAAGTTACTTGAAGATATTTTCCAGCAATGGAATAGGATTAGAAAACATGTTTAATGAATGAGAGATTTAACAGGAAAAAGTAGAATCTAATTTCAAATTTAGCTATCAGAGACAGTGGTCACTTTAACTTAATGTAACTAAAAAAAACATATGTACAGAAGCAATTACTTATATACTTAATATAATCTGTGGAAAGTGAGGCAAACATGACATATTTTGGAAGAAAAATTTAAAAGTATTTGGTTCCCATGCAAATGAGTAATCAGTGCATTGGATGGTGAAATTGATAGTAAACTCAAAGGGTTTACTCAAATGAAAAGCCTTGTTCATGTTAAATTCTGGTTAAGTCCAATACACTGTAGAAAAAGAATAGTTTTATAAATAAAGTAACTCCTAATGCTCATGGGATGATATAGACTTCCAAAATGAAATGGATTACCATGTATCAGGAAATAATACTCCCGCTAATCTTAACACCGTATAGCTAATGTTAATTATTAGCCATCTTGACTGAAAGATATTTGCAAATAGATCCAGTTGGAGTAATAGGAAAAGAGATATTTATCATATAAGTAATTCAAGGGAATTTTAATTTATTGTATAACAAAGAATGATTATAAGAGTTCTTTTGAAAACCTTGAGAAACAAAAACAGAGAAATGGATCATAAAGAGGATTTATGCTATCAGTAAGAAAAAATTCCCAATAAAAAAATAACTTGCTATTCCTTACAAATTACTAACAAACTAAATCCAGGAGCATGTTAAAAGTATTATACATCATAATATTGTGGAAATTAACTCAACAATGTAAGGTTGGTTCAATATACAGAATCCCATCAATGTAGCACATAATACTGATAAAATGATGAAAAAAAAAAAAACCTTAAAAGTCTTCCCAGTTAATGCTTCAAGAACATTTAACAAAAACTTATTTTGTTTTCATCGTTTCATTGTAAAAATACTTAGAAATACAAGAATTAAAAAGAATTTTGTAACAAAATTAAGTGTATTTGTGAAAATCTCACAACTATCCTCATACCTAATGGTGAAAGTATGAATGCTCTCTCTCTAAATGAGAAACAAGATAGGAATGCAGGCTTGTGCTATTGTATTTAACTTTGTGCTAAAAGTTTCAGTCAGAGTTATCAGGCAGAGGAGGGACTGGATGTGTTAATATTGTAAGATGGCAGTACCACCACCAGCAAACTACAGGCTCAATGCAATTCCTGCCAAAAATCCCAATGCCTTATTAGAAAAATGTAAAAGAGAGATGATCCTGAAATTGCTATGGAACGTAAAGAGTTCGAAATCTAACATAAGTTAGAAAAATGTCATAGTAGTTATATAATAATCAAATGATTATACTTTTATAAGACTTTTATATTTAATAATAAACCCTGGTTGGAGATGCGAATGTTGTACAAAGCAGATGCCTTATCCCAGAGAAACTGCTAACTGATGCTTAATGCTTAAAAAAAAAAATTCTAAACTTTAACAGAATAATATGACCAAAAAGTCTTGACCTTTGGATTCAGACAAATCTGGGTGTGAATTCAACCCTTGTCTTTTCTGGCTATATGATCCTGAGGAAAAACATTTACTAGATGTAACTCCCAGTTGCCTCATGTATGAAGAAGTTATGAAAATTTAGTCTTATAATTCATTTGAAAAGTATCTCTCATGATAGACTCTTTTATATTTATATTTTGTGGGGCATGATAGATGGAGAAAGCATAAGTCTCCAGATTCTCACCAGAAGTATTGTGTGATTATACATAAGAGCAAAAAGTTTTATAAATTTAAGCTATTATGACACTATAATTCAAAGTAAAGTAAAAACAAGTATCTTATATTTATGAGATATTTATTAAACAACCGCTATGTAATACTGCTTGATACACACTTTCTAATTTTACACAAAATTACATGTCATTATCTCTTTACAGATAGAAAAAGTAAGGTTAAGAGACTGAATGAATTTCACACAGAAAATAGTAAAGGCAATAAACCAAGGTTTTCAGATTCCAAGTTCAGCTAAATAAGAAAATTACCTATTTTAACTATTCTATTCTATTCTATTGTTTCAATCTGTTGCCTTGGGTAGAGTCTCATGGCATTATAGCTCACAACAATGTCAAACTCTTGATTCAGGAGATCATCTTGCCCCAGTCTCCTGAGTAGCTGGGAATACAAGTGCCTGCCACAATGTCCCACTATTTCATTTTTTTCCAATAGAGACAGGGGGTCACTCCTTCTCAGACTGTTTTTGAACTCCTGAACTCAAACAATCCACCTGCCTCAGCCTCGCAGGGTGTTAAGATTATAGGTGTGAGCCATTGTGCCCAAACTCTCTCCATTTTAAATTGTGCATTTGATTTGAACTATCAGAGCCCTCACCAGTCTTCAAGAATTCGTTATCAAATGGACGGATGTTAGCATGACTTGTACATACTCTCTCAGTTCACAAATTACATCAGATTACACAGCCAACTCTCACCGCAGTTTGTTATTATGTCCACGCAATTGGCCAGCCAACTTGTAAACTAGCCAGTGGGATGAAATATCATACTCTTTCTAACTCTGACAAGTTATTCTAACAACTAAGATAGGGGTAGTAATATTTGCCCTCTTAGGATTTCCCTTATGAAACAAAATTTCTCTTGAACTATAAAAATGTGTTGCTTTAATGCAAGGAAATGCACCTGAGTCTGACCACTAATCAACTTGGACTGTGTGGCTTTATCTCCAAGTTCACGATATGAGAAAGAGTCTCTAAATACATTGTCTAATATTATTTCAAAAACTCTGTTAGATTTTTGAGTCTGGGGGAGAAGAGGGCTGGAATACAGTGTGTTATGTTTTGTATGTCTGCCCCCAAATTCATGTGTTAGAAATTAAATCCCCAACAGTGCCAGGCAGCCACTGTGCAGCAGTGTTGAGAGGGGTGACCTTAAACAGGTGATTAGGTTATGAGGGTTGTGTCCTTATGAAAGAGGTCATGCCATTATCATGGGACTTGATTGTTACTTTTATTGCTCTCTCTATTCATGTGATGCCTTCTGCTATAAGGCTGCCAGAAGGCCAGCCCATCAATCTTGGACTTTTCTGCCTCCAGAATTGTGAGTCAATAAATTTCTGTTCTTTATAAATTACCCCATTTCAGGTATTCCGTTTTATCAGCACAAAATAGACAGTCACAATACTAAACCATTGAAATGCATTGTGTAAATAACTATTGTAGAAAAAGCCTTATAAGTTTATAATCATTTATTTGTACTTCATTCAACAGACACTTGTTCAGCACTTATACTTGAAAGGATGTCCTTGGTAATGTAATATATTACATAGCGCATTTATAGGCCTTGTTTAGAAATTATTAAAAAGCTAGAAGTATATAAGATTTCTTATGGCAACAGATAATCGCTATGATGAATTACAACTAAAGGGTCACTTTCCATGATACATACTGATTCACAAAGCAAACTGTCATTCTATCCAACAGGAACTTTCAAACATGTAAAACATGTGACTTAACATCTTGGCTAACTGCAAAATGTCTAGATTTGTAACCATAAATTAATGATCTTCAAAATATTCATTAACAAGAAGAAAAGAAATCACTGCATTTTCCTTGCAGTTATTTTGTTTAGTGGGAACATAAATCACTCCTATTTACTTGCACAAAAATACCCAAGGGGCATAATTAATTTTCATTATCGAGAAATGTTTTAGAAATATCATTTCACAAAATATATCCTTTTAATACCATCATAACAATATGAAATATTAAAACCTTATTTTACTTGTCCAAAATTAAACACACACTGTCAGACAACAGTTTCTGTGGTAACTTTAATTCTGTAGTAAAGAAAATGTTTAGATAGCTGATAGTAACTGGAGTAAGAACACATAAATAATGTAGCTTTGGGTGGCTTCAATTATGTTTAAAGCTAACTTTGGTCCCTTTGAATAGATGCTAGTAAGAGAAATGAAATACAACAATGTCATAATTTTATTTTTTAACAATGTCATAATTTTAATAAAGAACATTTTGCTATATCCATGAAATGATGTAAAATCAGCCAAAACAGAAAGCAGAAACTTCCCAAAGTAAAATGTCACCATCCAGCATAAATCTGAGTACATTTCAAGTGGATCTGTGGTAAGAGTGTCAAATTAATATATGCTATTTTCTTAATCTATACCTAGGTGATTCCATGCCTAGATGCCAGCCCCCCAAATTCTGCATCTATTTTCAGAGATGTTATCGATATAAATGTCATTTTAAAGAAATTTTTGTTCCTTTGTTAAAAGGAACAAAATAATGTCTTTTGCAGCAACTTAGATGGACCTGGAGTCCATTATCCCAAGTGAAGTATCTCAGAAACATGAAAATAAACTTTTATTCTCACCTACAAGTAGGAGCTAAATGCTGGGCGCGCATGCACACAGAGACATAGGCGGCATTGGAAACGAAGAAGGGGAGAGGATGGGGGAAGGGGAGGGATAAAAACGTACCCTTTGGGTCCAATGAACACTGCCCCCACACTGAAAGCCCTGATCTCAACATTACACGGTGTATCCATGAAACTAAAACATTGGCACCCCCCCTAATATTTTGAAATCTAAAAAAAAAAATTGCTCTGGTCTGGATGGAACAACCTATATGCCAATATCATGTATTGTTATATATACCAGTTTTTGCCTTCTACCTGATCATGGAAGTGTACTCTTAAAAATAGCAGTTACTTTGGCCCAGTGCTCATAACTTAGTGGTTACAGTGCCAGCCACATAAACCAGGACTGGAAGGTTCCAGCCCGGCTGGGCCTGCTAAACAACAATGACAACTACAATTAAAAAAAAAAAATAGCTGTGTGCTTTGGCGAGCAACTGTAGTCCCAGCTACTTAGGAGGCTAAGGCAAGAGAATCGCTTAA
>NW_003852471.1:8852029-8855852 GCF_000181295.1 Otolemur garnettii | reverse complement strand
AAAAAAAAAAAAAAAAAAAAATTGCAGTTCCTTTGAAAATGTCGTCAGGTTTCATTCCTTTAGGGCTTTTCTTTTTCGATTTATTTTCCATGTAGTAAGCTAATATATTGGTCCCTGCCTCCAGAGATCTCTCATAGTTTCTCTCCATGAGTGACACCTCTAATTTCCGACATCATTCTCTTTACTCTTTAACCTTGACACAGACAACTTGTGTTATTTTTTCTGCGCCCTTGGTAAGGAGAATTCATGTATTAAAATGCAGCAAGACTCCTTCCTGAGAAAGGTGGTTCCTTGCATCTCGGGGACAGCCTGTTTTAAATGATAGATCTCAGATATAAGAGAAAGGAAATAAGCAATGCGGCTCCGAAACAACAGCCGAGGTTGGTCCCAGCTATCTTTAATTAGAAGCTTCCACATTAATAAGATGAAGTTGCAACAAAGAATCTTATTTCCGAGCTGTGATAACACAGAGGGAAAGGCTGTGTAATAAATCATGCAAAGTATTTCAATCTGTGATAAAATTAAGGCTAAGCAGGAAAGCAGGTGAAGAATGTCTTCCCCTCCTCCGGAGCTCAGAGATGCATGGGTTGGAGACAGCCTACTTTGTCACGCTGGGTTTCTTTCTCGGGGCCATAACGCAATGAGTGTAGCTAGGAGACTATAACCTCATACATCCGCTTGACATGGGCTTATCTATCTCCAAGATCTAGTGCTCTAAGGATTGTCTATGTGGCAATGTTTTGGAAGATAATTTTGTTTTTAAATGTCTAAAACTGTGTGAGGCACTTTCTTTTCAGCCAACACACTTGAGATTTCAGAAACTGTGACAATTTCTTCTACATCCTTGGAAAGATCAGCAGACCATCATTCCAGTGGATAACTTCATTTTAGTACTAAAGTTTCGTTTTTGCTACTGAACAAGTGATCATAACCTACCTCACTATTCAAGCGACTATCCATAATTAGAGATCATCTACTATTTTTACGTTGCCACAGCAGTAGTTATAAAGCATTTACTCCCAACCAATGTCTTGGGGTGTTTTTTCCTAATACATAGTCTGTCATTTTTTTAAATTGGATTTTATAACAGGAAAAAAAAAAAACAAAAAACCCCAAGAAACATAATGGCAGAATAGAAATCAGCATTCTGAAGTATTTGTAAGAAATGAAATGATCATTTTGTTTATTTCTAGTGCAGTGGTGTAGTGGTAGTACTTAATTTGAATCTATTTAATTAAAAAGTCTGATCTTGGTTGTTTTGCAACTTTAAAAATTGCAACAAGAAAAGCAACATTTTTAAAATTATGAATTATTTTGAAAAGAAACCTCAACTACATATATAATTTTTTTCTGAAAGTAATTATCATACCATAACATAAAAGAATATATTCAACTATCAGAAATCAAATTGTCGGTTCTTCACTTACAAAAATAGACCAAAAGCTTACAAACACTGCTGATAGTATATATGCATACTATACCTTCATAATTACTTCATAGTTAAATACTTTTGTTCATATTTTTAAAAAAACAAGGGCAGTAATAGTACATTGAAATCAATCCATTGAAAAAATTAAAAGGAGATACATTTAAGTCAACATATATTAAGAAGAGTTCAAAGTGATTATAAAATACCACTGCATTTCAAAACTTGGGTTTAGATAATACAGAGTGCAAAAATGGTAATATATTCCTTTTTAAGAAAATCGTTTAATAATTTAAAATACACATGCAAAAAGTACACATTTCATAGTGTAAAATTCAATAAAATTTACAAACTACGTACACTGGGATAACTGGCACATAGATCAGTACATAGAATATACATTCTCATCTGAAATGCACTTCTGTGTTCTCTCCGTCAATTTGATCCTCCAACTCAGCACAACCCTAAGGTTTATTTTCTAAAATGAGCTACATTCAAAATGATACACATTCTTTCTCCACAGATGAAATCACTACCTGTATAACTAAAATATATAACAATTACCATCAGGCCATATTGCAAATGCATTTTACAAATAGCATGTTACAGCTGAGGTTCAAAAATGCTACCTGTCTCCATATTTAATACCTTCTGTCTCTCTTGCTTACAAAACCTATTTTTCACTTGTGGACTTGTGGGCCTATTCATTCAGCCTCTTGGCCTTTCTTGCTGCTGACCAGACAACACCATGTGTGAACTTAAACCTTATATACCATTGTAGAAATGTAAACTGATTTCTGACTTCACTGAGAGAGAGCTAAAGAGACTAAGATAAAACATCCGGTATAGACCAAATGAGGTTTAAAAAATTGTTTTACGTCTACCAGTAATATTGTAAAACACATAACACATGTAAATAAACAAAACATTATATGTCATAATTTCTGAAAAATGTTCATTCTATTCATTTCACTAATATAAAATGTGGACCAATATTCCCTTGATAAACCAGGGCAACTTTATACCCTATTATGCATTCATAAATAGGAATAATTAGAAGCCTACCTTGACTATTTGGTTATCTGTAATATCATTAGTAATAAATCTTATGAATTAGTACCAAAAAGTGATTTATGGTTGCTATTCATTTTTATATTAAATTCACATAACTAGAAAAAAATTGTTCTGTAATAAAGGTATTTATTTTATAAAAGCTGGCCACTATTTATTGCCCAAGTTTATTTGATTTAGAGATATGGTTGTATATTAAGGGCATAAGCTTAAAAAAAAGAAATACAGATGTAACATATTATTTCCACAATATATTTCCTTCATAACATACCAGTAGCTGTTTTTCAGTTTAAGAATGCCTATACAAATTTGTTTTATTGAAGGAAAGAGGTGCATTCTATACTGACATCGTATTTACATTCATAACATGGTAAGAATACTACTTCAGCCACATCCACAATACCTCACTACTTACAGAAATGAATCTGTTCTATGCATTGCATATTTTACATGCTCTTGATAGATACAGGTAAGCTGTCCTTCAGAAAAGTGGTACTAATTTATAAATGCCTTTAAAATTCTTGGCAATGTTGGTAAGGATGGTATTTTAATGAAAATACCTGTGTGAAATGTCTGCCTGTCCAGAATGCACCATTTTGTTGCAAACAAACACTGATTCTAGTTAGCACTGCATGTCCTATGTTAGGGATTCAAAAATTAATTGCTAAGTGGATGAACAAACACGATAATAAGAAAAACAGGCACTAAAAGTAAACATAGGAGTAAGAATAGTGTTATTCAGTATGTTATAGATTAATATCCAAGATTCAATGATTTGTACTCTATATTTGAACTATATTGACTATACCAGACACATGTATAAATGTAATGAGATGCTACAATATGGCCACCAACCATCTAGGATTTCCTGAAATTGGGGAGTTTTCTAGGACATGGAAATTTCAGTCCTAAACCATATGAACTGGGACAGTTTAAAACTAAAGTCAATAATCAGAGGTTTTATGACAAGGTCTGAAATATGTTAGTAGACATATGTGTTATATTTGGCTTTTTTTCAATTATTAAAAAATTGATTTCACATTTGAGGGAAGGAACTTACAGTGGAATAGCTATAATTAAAAAGATGTGAAAAAGTCCTCTTCTATTATAGATATCCCTGTCTATTAAACCCCATAATACCTTCTGCCCCAGTACCTGATGGACCCCTGTCTATTAAACCCCACCATTCCTACTGCTCCATTATATGATGGACCCCTGTCTATTAAACCCCACCATACCTACTGCCCCATTATTTGATGGACCCCTGTCTATTAAACCCCATCATACCTACTGCCCCAGTACACGATGGACCCCTGTCTATTAAAC
>NW_003852471.1:8848414-8851670 GCF_000181295.1 Otolemur garnettii | reverse complement strand
AGTACACGATGGACCCCTGTCTATTAAACCCCACCATACCTACTGCCCCAGTTCATGATGGACCCCTGTCTATTAAACCCCACCATACCTACTGCCCCAGTACACGATGGACCCTTGTCTATTAAACCCCATCATACCTACTGTCCCAGTTCATGATGGACACCTGTCTATTAAACCCCACCATACCTACTGCCCCAGTACACGATGGACCCCTGTCTATTAAACCCCATCATACCTACTGCTCTATTATATGATGGACCCCTGTCTATTAAACCCCATCACACCTACTGCCCCAGTTCATGATGGACCCTTGTCTATTAAACCCCACAATAACTACTGCCCTAGTACATGATGGACCCCTGTCCATTAAACCCCATCATACCTACTGCCCCAGTTCATGATGGACTCCTGTCTATTAAACCTCACAATAACTACTGCCCTAGTACATGATGGACCCCTGTCTATTAAACCCCACAATACCTACTGCTCTAGTACATGATGGACCCCTGTCCATTAAACCCCACCATTCCTACTGCCCCAGTACACGATGGACCCCTGTCTATTAAACCCCACCATACCTACTGCCCCATTATTTGATGGACCCCTATCTATTAAACCCCACCATACTTACTGCCCCAGTACACGATGGATCCCTGTCTATTAAACCCCACCATTCCTACTGCCCCATTATATGATGGACTCCTATCTATTAAACCCCACCATTCCTACTGCCCCAGTACATGATGGACCCCTGTCTATTGACCCTACCATACCTACTGCCCCATTATTTGATGGACCCCTGTCTATTAAACCCCACTATGCCTACTGCCCCAGTACATGATGGACTCCTGTCTATTAAACCCCACAATACCTACTGCTCCAGTACATAATGGACCCCTGTCTATTGACCCCCAGCACTCAGACCAGTTCCACAGAGTCACGTGGAATGGGCCTAGAAACACCTTCTCTCTGAGCTCTAATTAGGATAACCAACTATGATCAATACAGTTTCCTTCATGTAACCGTTGTTAATGATACTATTACCTAAAATTAAATATAAAATCTCGATCTTCTATTTTCCTTGACTCCATCATGTAAGACAAGTGTTTTATTGCATGAGCTATATTAAAATAATCGTCAATTGTTCAATTGGTCAATTGCCAAATATATTTAGTTTACTAGAACAAAGCATAAGCTTACTAGAAACGTATGTATACATAAAATTAAACAGGGCTTAGAATACTTTCTTGATGGTTAACCCTGTAAGAAAGAAAACAAAATAATTTTGTCCCCTTACTCTTTGTTTTCTCATTTCTCTCACACCCAATTTGTCATTCAATTTAAAGTTCTAGAAAGAACAATAAAAAAACCTCAGTACCGGACTGAGCTACAAAAACTATTCAGAATTCCACTTTCTAAAAAACAACAACAAAACTGAACTGAAACATGTTTCTGAGAAATGCTCTTTAACAACAAAATCACTATTATTGCTAATAAATCAAAATACAACCTGTATCTTGCTGCATGGTTCATTTTAAGAGATTTATTTCTGACATGGAGAAACTTTTGAAAATGCAAAAAGGATCAACAAATAAAGCTAATGAAATAGTTATAAGTCAAGGTGTAAATTATATTTCACTAATCAATATCTAATAATTGTTTTAGAAATAGGTAAGTAGAAATGAGAAATCTCAGAAAAATAGGTTTTTCTTTTTTCAGCCAAAATTTGCCTAAAAGATTTTTGTTTTTCAGATATTGACACTGGTTGACAAAAGACAACCAGGCTTAACCTATAATGAGGGATATTTAAGCTGGATTATAAAGATTTGTATCCGTGAATACTGCTAAACTGACTATGGATATAATAGAATGTAATATCTTTTTGTTATGTCTTTATTTTATTTTATTTTACAAATTAGAGCATTGGTGACCCATCAAATTCTCTCCTATTCTTTTTGCTTCAGGATATTTTAGGTACAATATAAGGGATAGACTGTGTGACACAACCTAATAGATTTTTTTTTTTTGCTTGTTATTTCTCAATATGTATAATTATTAAAGAGTATGCCTGAAGAAATAAATCTTATGAAATATCAATAGCAAATACAGTAAGAGCTAAATTGATTATTTCTAAATGTCATTTTATGTAGCAAATATTCCATCTTATCACAAATACATTAGGGCAAACTCAGGTAAGATATAATTTTTCATTATATTTTTCTATATTATTTCCATTTAGATTACAAAGTGTAAGCAAAATCAACAATTCAGATTTTGTTGTGTCACCTATATTTCTTAAATCTTTTCCTGCACCTAGATGTAAAACAGCAAATGAGTGAGCAAAGTGGGTACTAAATTAATTTAAATATCAAGGAATCGCTAGATTCATTGGGCCATACCCGTAATCTCAGCACCTTGGGAAGCTGAGGAGGGAGGATAGCTTGATATTAGAAGTTTGAGACCAACCTGGGAAAAATTGCAAGAGTCCATCTCTACAAAGAATTTTAAATAATTATCCAGGTATGGCGGTGTTAGCCAGCAGTCCTAACTACTTGGAAACTTGAGTACTTGAGCCCAGGAAATACAGATTATAGCATGCTGTGATAGTACCACTGCCCTCTAGCTTGGCTGACAGAGTGAGATTCTGTCTCTAATACAAATAAAAAAGATCAATGAATAAATATTTCATAGCAAACATGATTTTTATGATTTTATAGAGAAATGAAAAAATAAAGTTTTCATATAAGAAAATTTAAAACTAGAGTGGGATAAAAGATTACAAGAACAAGATGATAAAATTATAAGTGATGCAAAATACCCATTTATGGAAACAAATGTTAGTTATGACCTAACTATATTCTCACAGTTGTCAGAAGAAAAATATGTGAGTTAATGTCACTAAATTATAAAGCAGAACCACACGTTCCATGGACTCTGACACAGATTTTCATTTTGAGAGCCACAGCCGAAGTTAAAGACTTTGAGAGTACAAAACTTGTACAACTTCTGAAATTAGTTTTTCCACTCAGATTGAAAATTCAGTTTCTATTTTTGTCTTGAATGGGCTGAACTGAATTTTGAATTTGAATGGTATTAGATTCCAGTGACTCACTCTATCATCTGATAACGTAGGTAACAGCATGTGGTCACTAATCATCTATCCCTGACACCATACAGGCATGCCTTCCTTCTTTCTTCTTTTTTATTGAGACAGAGTCTCACTTTGTCACCTTCCATAGAGTGCCATGGTGTGGTG
>NW_003852471.1:8841097-8848066 GCF_000181295.1 Otolemur garnettii | reverse complement strand
ACTCTACTAAGGGCAACATAGTGAGACTCCATCTCAACAAAACAAACAAATAAAAAAAATTAAATTAGAGAACTCTCAACATTGTCCACTAACTGGACTTTAAACTATGATATATCGTCCATTTAGACTATTTTTGTAAACATTCTGGTAAACAGTCAGAGCTCCTATGTGTTCAGGTATTTTTTCCAGCTAGGAAACATACCTGCGTCACCAAATGGTTAAATCCTTAATGGAAACAACCCTACTGTCTTGCCTTGGTCCTTCCCCTACAGCCCTTTCAATCCCTATACCTGAACCTCTTTGGCTTTACACCCAGCCATCCTGGGCTGAGCCAATGATGGAACCAAGGTTCTGCCCTGGTGGAGACTTCCAGTGGAGAATTTGGGAGCATTAGTTCACAAGACTTTCTCCCTTGTTAAATTAATCAAAACCAATTTAGGCTCTTATATAGATATTCCGGACCAATATATTAAAGTCTTAGGCATTTGATCTTACTTGGAAACACCTCCCAGTTATACTGAGACAGACTTTGGTTGACCTAGAGAAGGAATGAGTGCTAAAAGAGGCTCAAAAATCTGCAGACAGCCTTCATCTCTCAAATGAAAGATTCTCCATAGGAGATACAGCCATACCTGCCCCTGATCCCAACTGGGACTATGACGACCAGTCTCAATGGTGTGAGCAAGATTATACATTATGCATAAAATCTGGTCTCTGTATGGCCAGATACATGTCATTTATTATGGGGCAAAGACTAGTGTCTTTCAATCCTTGGAAGAAAATCCTGTCACTTTTCTTCAGTGTGGTAAAGACACCCTGGCCAAGAGTAACACACTAGACTGTAAGTAAGAGTTATCAGAGAAATATCATTTTGAGACACACGTTTTTAGCTCAATCAGCCTCAGACATTAGGGGAAGAACTCCAAAACCTTTTGTGTTAATATCATGAGGTACCTTTGGAGGAGCTTTCAGCCACTGCAAACACAGTATATTATAATAGAGATCAGGAGCATGTGGCTAGGGTTCAGGTGGGAAAGGAGAGGAAGCAGAGACGCAAGGGCAGTTATTAGCCTCACTTGTGGGACAGGCCAAAGCACCTGCAGCATCTAGGTCCACTTTGTATAATCGTAAATGCTATATTTTCTTCAAGCTAGGGCCTTCTGCAAAGAATTACTCAGGCTGTAATCACCGTCCAAAAAAGTTGTGATAAAAATGCAATGGAACAAGGCCTTGGGTGATCCTTTGCCCCACTGACTCAGGGGAAGCACTGTCCTTTCCGAATCCCTCATTGTCCTTGAACCAGGAAGCCTGGGTCATTCTGCCTCAGCTGTGGAAATTACCATAACTGGACTTAAACCCTGGACATGGCAGTAAGCTTTGTAAATTCCTTTCAGATACTAGAGTGGATCTCTTTGTCCTCAACTCCTTCCAAGTCCCCTCACTTCCCAAATCTTCCTTCTCAGGACCCCTCACTTCCCTAATCTTTACTATTTGGAGGGCCATAGGCTAGTCACTCATTAGGAAATTCACACCTTCATTACTGTGTCCTACTAATAATCATCCTTTTACTCATGCATTTCTGATGGTGCCAGAAGGCTCCATTACTTGGGTGAGACATCCTTTGCCAATGAGTTCTAAGACACTTTTTGGGTCTCCTAGCTCATTGGGAGATACCTTCTTCTTTACAACTCCATACTTTCATCATAAAATGTTAAATTTGAGTCTCAAATCAACCTAGGGAATTACTGGTCAGGCCTGAATTATCACATTAAAAAAACCACCTAATTCCCACATCAAAACCAATATGTAATAAAAACAGAAGTTAGAGAAGGATAGAAATCATTTCACCCATAACAGAGGACCTTGGAAGTCATCAAGACATTTCTAACTAGGATTATTCCTTTCTTTGGCATAACTAAATGCCTTCAAGGTAATAATGGGCCACCATTCACTTCTACCATTACACAAAGCAGCTCCAAGGCTTTGGGCATTAGTTATCATTTCCATTTCTCTTGGTGACCTCAGTCTTGGTAGAGGGAGCAAATTAATATTCAAAACAAATTGTGAAGAAATTGACTTGGGAAACGTCTCACCCCTGGTTCTAAGTTTTACCTGTTGCCTTGTGAAGGACCAGTACTACACCCAAACAGCCTTCAAATTTCAGACCCTTTGCAATTATGTACAGATGGCCTTTATCTGATCAAATTCTCTAATAGATCTCGAATTGCTAGCTCTCTATCAATATTCTACTTTTCTCCATAAATTCCAATGAGCCATTTTGCAATTTGCAGTTTCCAGACCAAGTATATTCACCTCTTTTTCTTCCATTCACCCAGGTTCTTACATGAACCCATAAAGATAATAACCCCCAATGTCAGTTATAGCCAGTCTGGGAGGGATTCTTTCCAGTTCTAATGTCTACTCCCACAGCCATCAGTGTGGCTGGATTGGCTTCCGTAGCTGGATCCACCATACCCCAGTGCAGCTGTGGACCTCACTATCCATTGCCAACGACCATGGTCAAATCCTGCCTATTCTTGTGGAAACTTTGAAAGATCTCAAACTGCCACTTAAATGACAAACAGGTAAGTCATCATGATATTTCTCTTCTTATACATTTCCTTTTCCCTTTTGGTTTACATCACAGTTTGGCTCCTACTACTGAACAAATTTAACCAACTTGTTAGATATGTTCTGAAGGTGACTGAACACGTGAACAGGTCTTACCACCTGACATACAGAATCTTGAATCAGACCCCTTTGTCATGGATATAAAGTCAATTTGGCACACAAACTGGTTATAATCTAGTTTATTTGGCTAAACAATTATGGGCTGGGACATGGATAGCCTTACCTATAGAGACCAAAGTGGTCCCTCTTTCCCTATAGGATACGCTAGTTCTAAATATTATATCTGCTTCAAATACCTTCAGTCAATCTTTGATTCTGGGCACTCTTAGTTGATCTTAAAGTAATCCCATTTTCCAGTGCCCCCGAATAGGACATTCTATTTTCAGAATCCTTTTTTGATTTATTAGAAAGGCCTGTTCTCATTATCTGCATCATGATGCAAGCCACACTGTGAATGCTACTGAGGCCCTGAAACAGTCTCTAAATAGCCTTACTGATACAGGATTCCAAAAGAGAAGAGCACTTGACTTGTGAACAGCTGGATGGGAGGCACTCGTGCACTCTTCAAGGAGTCTGGTTGTTTTTACATTAACACCACTGGCCAGGTAGTAGAAAATTCAAACACCCTTAAGAGGAATATTAAGATAATTTAAGATCTTAAAGAACAAAGCTGTGAATCTCCGTGGTGAAGCTCTCTCTCAGGCTGTTTTAAGAATCCTCTTTTATTAGGGCTCTTTTAACCCCATCATTATATTAAACTAATTCTAATTTATGGCCCCTGTTATTTTCAACTTCATAACAAGATTTTTTTTTTAACAAGTTTTATTTCTTCCCACTTAAGGGCTATCAGCTTGCAGATCCAGGTCACCACTGGGTATCAGCATTGACAACAGGAAACTCACATGCATGAAACAAGCACATGTTGAACAGTGGCATAACTGCACCTCATTAACCACGGCCCTATGGACAGACATCCACTCCCTCCCTGTAGAAAGCTGGTTACAGAGCCCACTATCACACCACCTATTTTTCAGAATGATGTAGTCAGAGCAATCATCTGCCCGTTTTCCAAAGAACTGGGCTCTGCAAGGTAGATGATGGATGCCATTAGGCTATTTTGGTCAATTCTGGGTCACGTTGACCCAGGCTATTATGGGAATGATTCTGTTATTAAGACTTTGCTGGTGAGTTGTTTGTTAAGATCTTTTTTTTTTGGCTGGGTCTGAGTTTGAACCCGCCACCTCTGGCATATGGGGCCGGTGCCCTACTCCTTTGAGCCACAGATGCCACCCTGTTTGTTAAGATCTTAAAGATATGCTGTTATGAGGAAAGAGTTAATTAAGACTCTGGGAGATTCCAAGAAGCAGCTGATACTCTTTAAAACCCAGAGGGTGTGCTTTTCATAGGGCCCGTAGTCACTAGGACAGAGCCCGGCTCGCTGTACAGGTTGTTACTTTCTTTTTCTTACTAAAACCTCACTTGTTTTCTTTCATTATTTTGGTGACTACTTTGAGCCACCCTGACAGTCTAATGTATTACCATCAAAAAAGTGTGTCTTTGAAAGAACTGAATATAATTTTTCAATTGAGTTGGGAAATTATGTAATACTTGTTTTGAATAAGTAAGGATCACTAGCACCTAACTAACCAGTAATTCAGTATTACAAAAAGATAAAGCAGATCACCTATATTGATGAAACACAGCACCTCCCTGAATTGTTCAGCTAACGATTTTAAAAGCCATTGCCTTTTAAGAATAGTAAAATGAGATTAACCTGGTCTACTATAATATTACTTCCACCATAATTCATGCTAAATTCATAAAGCTTTATGGACCACTCCTCTCAGTTGCTATGCTTCTATGATAAAATCTCTCCCCTTCATTAATATAAAATTCTTTTCCTGCAATTCAGAAATATCTTTCTTTTTTTTACCCCATGCATTGTCCTTGCCCTTCTGAACTGACTCTACTTCTGCCTTGAGTTTAATGTCTTAATTTATTTGCCCCTGGACATTTTATTACCTGTCACTTTGTCACAACTAATTTATATAAGCATATTTTTCAGCACCTGCCTAATTATTATTTTTCCTATATTGCTTTCTCCTTCTGTCCTGCATACTTCAGGTCAACTTTATACTAGAAATTCTATTGCTGGAGTCACCCTGTGAGCTTTATGCTCTGGTTGTTAAATACATACATACTCCTCTGTAGCAATGATAAGTAGAGGAATAGTTAATCTCACAGCCTACTGTTAAAAGCAAGGGTGTGTCACATCAAGTTATTAAAACAATAATAACTGTGAGTACAAAGCAAATGTCAGGGCACTATTCACATCTAGTAAAAGTAAAGAGGCATCAGAACTATTTTTATCTTTGAGTATAAACATAAAATTACAAAGTAACGGGCTGAATCTTAGAATTCCACGAGTATAGAGGAATAATCAAAATCATACATAGAAAATATTTTGAGATCACTGAATTCTAAGCACAAGAACATCCACCAGGGAAGAAAATATTGTGAGAAAAGTCATACTCATATGTTAATCTTCTATTCCATGTAATAAACTACATTTTTATTCAACTCCAAGGAGTGAACCTGCAACCAAAAATAATGTTGAAAGTGAAGAAAAGGGAGAGGTTAGTAGCAACCTGGAGCTTATTATTTTATTATAAATTAGTTCCACTTAAAATTTCTAGCATCCTAACTTTCTGTGGTGGATCAAAGGTCTAAATTTCATCCCCAGTCAAAAATAACCCCTCTCGGGTTTTAAGGTTTGTTATTTGATCATTTGAAATTTGTTCCTTTGGGTTATTTCACGTTAAAAAGAAGGTAACTCACTGAAAGGACACAGAGGAATTCTTACCTTAACGTGTACACGGGATCCTTTAGCAAATCAAGTTTGACAAGGAGAAAGGTACAGAAAGGAGATAAGAAAGAAGTGATAGGAAACCTAGGAGCTCTGCAGTTTAACTTGCCGACTTCACAATTTTATAGGGAGTTGAGAATCAACACGGTATCTGCTTGAGCCCATGTCTTGCTTAATCTTCTTTTTGTCCATTTAAAATTTACGTGATTGCCCCTGCCCCTGACTTCTAAGCTGAACAATCAGAACAGTAGCGTCAAAGAAAATGAAATACCTTGGAACATACAAAAGATGTGAAGCATCTCTACAAAGAGAATTATGAAACACTGAGAAAAGAAATAGCAGGGGAAAAACAAAATAGCAAATAGGAAAACATATCATTCCTATAGCTTGGAAGAATCAACATTGTTAGAACATCTATACCACCCTAAGCAATCTACAGACGTAAGACAATTCTCATTAAAATACCAATGTCATACTTTGAAGATCTTAAGGAATAGTTCTACATCTTGAATGGAACCAGAAAAAACAAACATACAAATAGCCAACACAATCCTACAAAATGAAAACAAATCTGGAGGCACTGCTTTCCCAGACTTCACGTTACACTATGAGTCCACAGTGACCAAAACACCATGGTACTGGCATAAAAAAAGAGAATATGATCTATGGAACAAAATACAGCATTGAAGAGATGAAACCAGCCTGATATATGATCTTTGAAAAAGCAAACAAAAGCATACACTGGGGAAAGAATCCTTATCCAATAAATAGATCTAGGAGAACTGATTAGCGTCATGTAAAGACTGAAACTGGACTCCTATCTCTCACCACTTATAAAAATTAACTCATGATGTATGAAAGTTTTAAATATAAGACATGAAACTGTAAAAACCCAAAGACAGTGTGGGAATAATTCGGAATTTTATCAGCCTACTGCAAGAATTTATGCCAGAAGACCCCACTGGCAATCATGGCAACAAAAGCTTTTACAAAGCTAAGGACACAATGAACAAAGGAACAGACAACTCCCAGAATGAGAGAAGATATTTGCATGCTACAAATCCAACAAAGGGTTAATAACCACAACCTACAAAGAATTCAAGCAAATCACCAATAAAAGGGCAAACAACCCCATTAAAGACTAAGAGACATGAACACGAACTTTTCTCATGAGGACAGAAGAATGGCCAATAAACACATAAGAAAATACTCATTGTCCCTAATTATCAGAGAAACGCAAATCAAAGCTATGTTGAGATGTTACCTAACTCCGGTGAGAAGGACCAACATTACAAAGACTCAAAGCTACAGATGCCGGCCTGAGTGTGGAGAGAAGGGAACAGTCATGCACTGCTGGCGGGACTGCAAACTAGTACAGCTCCTATAGAAAGAAGTCTGGAGATTCTTTAAAAATCTAAAAGTAGACCTACCATTGGTCTCTGCAATCCCCCTACTAGGTGTCTATCCAAAAG
>NW_003852471.1:8829705-8840463 GCF_000181295.1 Otolemur garnettii | reverse complement strand
ATTCTCAAAAATTCAGCCACCCATGACCAAGGTTCAGCTTGCAGCCTCAGAATATCCCTTGTTGGAAGCTTGTATCCTGGTAATTACTTTCCATGATAATGAACCAGAAAATCAGAACAAAATAAAGCTAAACAAAAAAAAATTTTTTTAAAAAAGAAAAGAGTTTTTTAAACACATAAGGTAAATGCAAATGAAAATCCAGGTATAATTACAATAATGTTTATAGGTTTTACAAGAATAAATTATTCCTGTTATTAAAATTAGCTTTGACCATTTCAAATATGTGAATTCATAACTTTATCTTTTTCATCATGCCGCTGTGTCAAACACAAACCCAAGCATTCATCTTTTCTTTGACACTCAAATGTTAAATATGGACTTTGAAGATTCCTTCATGTATTTTACATACATATCCAGATACAATGAAATATGTAGTGGAAAATTCTTTGCAATTGAAAAAGTGCGATACAAAATTAAAGAGATTATTACTATTAATTTTGTACCTGTTGCTTCCCATTGCTTTCATTGTGTATCAGATTTAAAGTAGAAAATTAATGGAAATCTGTTTTCAAGGAACCATGCACATTTCCCATTGAAACCTGTTAAGGGTTACACATGAGTATAAAAGGATAGTATTTGGCCCGTAATGTGCTCAGGAGCTAATTTACTGTACACTGAAAGCATCAGTGTAATAATAGTCAAAGCTGAACCTCAGAGGGTTTGTACTTTTGCTGAAGCATCCAAATTTTTCCTATCTGAGCTACCCAAACTTTTAAAAGCTCTTTCCTTTTGCTCTCCCCCTCTGAAATCATCCAATTAAAAGAATTTTTTCCCCTGCTGCAAAGCAGTGGAATTTCATAGAAGTTTTATGCTACATTTAACAGCTCAGGGTTTTAAGCTAATAAAAATTAGACTTTGAAGAGACAAGAATATACAGTGTATGTTTGGCAGCGAGGTGCAATATCGTCTATTGTCAGTAGAACAAAATGAAATTGTATTTCATGGTTTACTGCTTTCAGAAATCATTGGAAAAATATAGTTTTTTTTTATGTCAAGTCTATCACACAGCTAGATTCTACATAGAGTTTAAAAACAGAGGTAGGGCTTTACTCCTTTGTTTTTCTGATAATTTGAAATTTCAGAGATTAATGTTTATTTTCTCATTTAGCGTGGTGTGAACTTGGTCAGGTGCACATGGTCAGGGCACTGACACATACCATGTGTATTACAACAACTATATTCAATAACGAGAATAGATGACATGTATGGGCTTGTGCTTGTTTTGTATATTGTATATAATGATTTTTTTCTTTTAATTTATACATTTTTAGACACAACTGATATTAAAACTAGGTGAAAATAGGTAATTTTGGACTTATGAAATTCTTCTTACCTGGAAAAGTGGATATACTGATTTAGCCAAAATTTTAGCATCCTAAATCATCTTAGCTCATAATCTTGACTGTGGTATTCCATCTCGATGAAATCTTGGGAGAGTAATCATTTAATTTCTTCATGGCCTTTTTCCCAGTGTTCCATTTCAAGGGGACTGCTATCGGCTTGCAAAACATTTAGAGCCAGAGCTAATGAAGTTTGATTTAATTTCCTTTTTTCATTGTGTTCCAGCAACAGTTCCAAGGTTCTCTCTCTCTAAGAAGTAATATGTTTCCCGTGTAGTTACACACTTGAGTGACTTTCCCAAATTAGGGAAGACCTGATACTCCAAGTTCAAATTTGTCAATGAAAGACTTTCTGTGTAAAATAGCAATTCCACAACCCAAGTAAGAAAACGTGTGGAACCCATATATGACTCCTTCTAGAAGCAGAATGAAAGATTTTGAAATAAAGTGGGATAATAGGAAGGTAAATAGATACTGACTCAAAACTGAACCCCTATTCGTTCTAAATTTCTTTATTCTGGAAACAAACAATATGTAGACACTGCTCTTTTTCTAAAAATGCACTATTACTCTGTTTGACTGAGAATACCTTATAGAGCAAAACACAGGCTAAAAATCTGACTAATGTTAAGGAGGTAGTTGTTTTTCATTAATTTTGAGATTATTGCTGAGAAATTAGAGGCAGTGGAAAGACTGAGTGTGAGGAAGGCAGTCACTGTCCATTCAGCACCATTCCAGGAAGACAGAGAAATCTAGTATCATATTATTTAACCTGTGTAATATTTCTCTAAGGTAAACATTCGTATCCTCAATATCAAATGAGAAAACAGATAGTTGTAGAGAGTTAAGAAGTTCACCCCCAGACAGCAAGGTTGTGATTAAAACCTAGGCCTGGCAATATTCAATCTAAAGTCCACATAATGAACCTGCTTTTATATCTTTATCTTTAAAGAACTGAAAAATTACGATGTAAATTAATTTAATTTAGCAGTTACATTAGACAAAATATGTTTTTAACTCAGTTCTGCGATCTAAAGTATACAATATTTCTCATGTGATAAAATGCAATGAGTTCGAACAGCAGAGGTCTCATCATGCAAACAAATACATTAATATACGATCCAATTATTAGAATACATGCCCTAGTGAAAAATTTTTGAGTGAAGCTACAATAACATTTTCTTTGCCTTTAGAGATACAATGAGAAATAATAAATTATAATATAAGTTCCCACCAAAATTCTTTTGTTTGCCTTCTACCAGGACTTAATTTGCAGCAAAAAATTTCTGTGTTTATTTACTGTCTTAATTTCAAAAAATTAATTCTTTGGAGACCACCAGGCTATTTAGTCCATCTTGTCTAGAAGTTTTACAGGATTGTCTCAGAATTAGGACATATTTATTTTGTGTTTTATGATTAATTTTGTCTTTTTTCTTTCCTTTTAGTATTTATAAAGTTATAAAAATCTCACAGCCCAATTAGCCTTGCCTAGGCTTGGCATTTTAGTCATGATGTCATTTACACAGTAAAGACACGTGGGGCTTGTTGCCCATCACTGCTACTTACTAGGTTTCTTACCTTGGGCAAGTTATTCGCCCTGGTTACTTCCTGTGTTCCCCATTTATTAAGTGTGCTGACCTCACAGGAAATGTATACAAAGCACCCAGTACACTGCCTGGCACTGTCGGTAGTCAATACGTTCTAAAGATTTAGTAACAGTTAACGGATCTTCTAACCCAATAAAATACTATTCATAAACCAGACTCGTTTTGCCACAGAGGACAGTGGCAAATTTCAATTTCAATATTGGATAACTCAAACTGTGAGTCTGTACATCCTTTCATTGATGCTAAATCGATATATCTGGAACGTCTATCCTCTTGTACCAGACACAGCCTTGATGCTCATTAAGTAATGAAGGAGGTCTGACAGAATTTCTATCATATGAAAACAGCTTGTTTTTCTTTCTTTCTTTCTTATTTTTAAAGTACTATGAAATATTTTACTGTTTTACTTTAAATCATAAGTGAAATAAAAATTAAATTGATTGAAAAAAGAAAGTTAATTATACATTTCATCATAATTATTTTTTTACGTGAGTAAATTTTTATGTCCAAGCACAAGGATAATGAAATATATTTTCCATGCAAAATATCATATACATTGAATAACATGTATATAACAATAACAATGGTAACAATGCAATGTAGGTTTCTGGGAAACAGACTCTGTGATAAAAATATATAAGCAGGAAGTGTATTTATTGGGCAGAGCTGTCTAGATGAGGACCAGTAAGAGTGAAAGGATGAAGCAGGATAGACAGAGCAAGAAGTTGAACTCTCCTGAAGTCTCGAAGAATATCTCAGTTGATCCCTTGAGGAATCGCTGAAGTTGGGAAAACCCATCAAAGATATCTGAATTGAGGCAATGGCCAGTCTTTGGATATCTGCCACCCCACAAAGATGAACCTTGAATGAGCCGACTCTCTTAGCCAGGGACAATTTCCAGAGAAGAACTCAGCAAAGAGCAGCAAACTACCAATAGTCCCAGTAGCTGAGGGAAGGGGTGGTTGGGAGATTTGTGGGAATCTGGGAATCTGGGAATTTGGGAAGCACATCATAGCATCGACTACAGATGATCAAAAAGAAAAATATGTAATTCATAATTTACAGCAAAGTTGTGCCTCAATCCCAGATACAATTGAATTTAAAATTATAAAAAGGTAAAATTCTAGCAAGAAAACAAAGAAACCACCTGAAATGCCAGCTACTGGAATCAGCTACTGGAATTATGGAAACGTTGACAGTGAGAAAGAAGAAACCACCACCACCCCCCGCCAAAACCTTTAAATAGTGAAGATAATTATTTCCAAGAATACTCATTTTATTTTCCAAAATCTCAAAAAATAGACAACTAATATTTATAAATAAAAATAGACGATAATTTCAAAAAACAGATCATGCCAAATCTTATAGACCATAGAAAAAGAAGAAATACTTCAAATTCATTCTACTTCATCTGGATATACCTGATATTAAAATTGGAAAAAATATATTATTATAAAGGAAAATTACAAACATATTTCACTTATAAATTAGGATGCAATATCCTAAACAACATATTAACAAGTTGAATTAAAAATATTGCCCAAATAACGTATTTTGGTCAAAATTAAATCCAACTTATGTGAGAATTAGTCACTAGTTCTTTATTTCTTATAGGCTAAACATCTTCATTTTTATTTTTTTGTGTGTCTCCTACATGATATGATGATATGTGTCTCCTATATGATATATTAATTAGGACTCTTTGAGTTTGGGCCTAAGCAAAACATTTTTGATCCATATAACTGAAGTAAATCTACCAGTTACCATTGTAGTATGATCCTGGAACTCAAATTATAACAACAAAACCCTATTTTGCTAACTTTAAAACTTGTCTCTGGTACTATAGGTACCACTATTAGGTGGCTTCACACATTTTCCTGTTTTATTGCTAAGATGGTCCCAGACATGGTCTTCGTAACTCTGAGTCTAGTGGAAAAGAGAAAATTTCTGCAGCCAATTTTCATTAATTATAAAGTTAATCACTATGGATATGGCAATGAGAATACACTGATTAACTTAAGTGCGTGTGTCTCTGTGTGTGTGTTTGTGTAATACTAATTGTGTACAAACCCATCAGAATGGATACTCTTACCAATCATAATGGGCACTGGTTACATGTAACAGTAATGGCAGCAGAGTGCATCTGTATCAGACCTAATTCTATTTCAAGAATTCCTGCTGATCTCCATAAGGAGCAAATTACAGAGTCAACTTCACCTAAATATAAGGAATAAGAGTGCAAGGGGTCTCAATTCTCACAAGAAAAACAGACTTGTGGTTTTCAGAAAAAAATAAAAATAGTTGAGTAACGTTGGGTAGTAAAAATCAGCATGGTCCACTACATAGTTTTCAATAATCTAATTATTTTGCTGAATTTATTCATTTTCAGGAACTGTTCTATTAATCGTGCTCACTATAATAATATGGTTAGTGTGCAGTCTGACCTCATAATGTAGAATAAGAATATTATTTGCTCTTACCAAAAATCTATACATCTATTAATAAAGTCCAAGATTTGTGTAACCACTTTGATATTCTTCACATAAACATTGTCAAGCCAAGTCCTGCCCTGTTCTGTACTCAAATGTGTAGTTTGTTTATTTAGCATTACATTTCAAATGCAAATCCCCACCCTGTAAAATTTGTTCCTTCTTGGTTTAGTCCATCCTTCTGGTCATTTGAGGGAACACTAAACAGTCATACAAATTCAAATACTGAATCATCATCTAGAACTTTGAAAGTATCATATCCTATAATAGAAAATAAAAAGAAATACATGTCTGAACACCAGCAAACTAATTCTTTAAAAAAAGACCACAACAGAGTGAAAGAGGTCTTCTCTGTAGATTTATATCAACACTAGGTCAGTTTGATCAGCCAGTTGTAAACATATCTTAGACCATGTTTCCCTTTCATGTCAGTAAGAGTATAAACACTGTTTTTGTCAAATGCCTTGTATAAATTAAAATCCATTATTTCTACACAATTTGTTGAGTTGATATAACATGTTACCAAAAGGCTCATGCTAGTTTCCAGTTATCTGTTTTCTTAGTGTTCACACTCTAGGTAATTAATCATAAAACTATGAATTTTAACTGGATCAACATCAAACTCCCGGGTTTGAGGACTGGAGGATCCATTTTCTTTTTTAGATTTATGACACTACCATTCTCTACTTATGCAGAACTTGGCAATTTAAGATTCCAAAATAACACATCATCAACCCTACATTATCCTGAAACATACTGCCTGCATTTCACTTATCTTCATAACCCTCATTTTCAAGTTCTGACTTCTATAATTAAGCAGAGTAGGTGATGAAGTCTTGTGCTATTGCTCTTTTACTTAATTTCTTTCACCTGTGCCAGCTGTGGCACAGTAGGAAAACTTCTAAACAGTAATAATGAATTATCGCTCTCAATCTAAGAGAAATTAGGGCAGAAATTTGTCACACTTTAAACTTTTTAAGAGGAAAAAATTTCACATGGGCTACTATACACTGTTATAATATCAGAGAAGCATTAATTTTGACATCGTTCTATTCCAACATCTTCATTTTGCAAGGGAGGAAATAGGCTCAGGAGGTTCAGAGACCCTAGAAGGGTCAGAGATAGAACAAAGGTTCAGGATTTGTATCATTTCAGACAACCTCCTGTTTTGCCACCTTGCCTCTGGATTGACTGGTGACACTCCAGCCAATACAGAGGAGTGAGGTCTGAGGACATGAATCAGAAGAAACAGATGGCTAACTTTACTTATTTATCTTTCCCGTCATATGCTCATTTTATTTTCAATCAATGAGCACTCACTTCTACTCATCATGATTTTAAACCCTACCGAGTATACAGATGAGTAAGCGAGGCACTATAATCACAAAGATGTCCACAATTAGACCTTTACAACAGAAGTGGATACTCAGTGCAGCTTTATGTAAGTTTAACAAAAAGACTTCAAAGTCCAACAATAAAAAAACGGAAACATCATGTTTAAGTATCAAATCTCCTTTATCCTTCATTACTTTCAAAGCGTATTGATTCCTTTAATTAACAAGCTCTTTTAGACTATAGAAAGAATGCATTTCTTTTATTTCATTTCTTTGAAATGCATATTTCATATTTGCTATAATGAAATGTTGTAGGTGGTGTTTTATTTTATGCTAAACACTTTATGTCACTCTATTGTTTTTATCTTACTGAATAAAATTACTTTTAATGTGTCAATGCAAAACCTTTCAAATCTGAAATAATCTATAGTTTTTGATTTTTTATTGTTGGGGATTCATTGAGCATACAAAGAACCAGATTACATTGATTGCAGTTGTTAGGTAAAGTCCCTCTTATAATTGTGTCCTGCCCCCCAAAAGTGTGTCACACACTGTGAACCCCCTCCTTCCCTCTATTCGCTCCTCCCCCATCCCCAACACGTACCAGATTATTAACTGTCCTCACACCAGAACTGAATACATAGGATTCTTGCTTCTCCATTCTTGTGATGCTTTACTAAGAACAATGTGTTCCACTTCCAACCGGGTTAATACGAAAGATGTTCAGTTTCCATCTTTTTTGATGGCTAAATAATAGTCCACAGTATACATATAACACAGCTTGTTAATACATTCCTGGGTTGGTGGGCATTCAGATTGTTTCCACATTTGGGCGATTGTAAACTGAGCTGTGAAAAACAGTCTAGTGTAAATGTCCTTATGGTTAAAGGATTTGTTTTTCCTTCTGGGGAGATGATCAGTAGTGGGACTACAGGATCAAATACAGTTTGAGTTCCTTGAGGGTCCTCCATACTTCCTTCGAAAAAGGTTGTATTTGCAGCCCCACCAGCAGTGTAAACGTCTTTCCTTCTCTCCACATCAGCCTCCGCAGTTTTGAGACTTTGTGATGTGGGCCATTCTCACTGGGGTTACATGATATCTCAGGGTGGTTTTTATTTGCCTTTCTCTAATTAGGGACTATGAACATTTTTTCATATGTTCCTTAGCCATTTGTCTAACTTCTTTAGAGAAGATTCTTTTCATCTCTCTTGCCCAGTGATATAAGGGATTGTTGGCTCTTTTTTTCTGTTGATTAATTTGAGTTCTCTGTAGATTCTAGTTATCAAGCTTTTGTCCGATTCAAATGTTCAAATATCCTCTCCCATTGTGTAGGTTGTCCATTTGCTTTGTTTATTGTCTCCTTATCTGCACAGAAGCTTTTCAGTTAATTTAATTAAGTCCCATTTGTTTATTTTTGTTGTTGTTGCAATTAATCTTACCGTTTTTGTAGTAACATCATTTGGCAAGATCCTCATCCTATAAATTTTTTGATTAAGTGATTTCAGATCTCAGCCATGTAGGCATTCAAAAATGGCTTTCTTACAAATTATTTAAAAATTATATTTATGTCTTTCTTATTAATGTATCCAGTTTCAGGGTCATTGGAACTGGAAATTTGGGGTATTAATGGATGCAATTAGCTTGCTTTTGTGATTGTTAACATTTATTGATTAACCTCTCTTACTAGTATTGTGAATAAAAAATGAAATGCCACATTTGTAGAGAAAAGACATTCCTTATTTGCACACATAATACTATAGCTGCTTAATGAATTTCTAGTAAATAAGAAAAATCTGTTTCTCTTTCTAAATGTTTTAAACACAAAAATCTATCTGAAAACCGCAACATTCACTTTTTTGAAAAGTTACCATAAGTCTTTTACCAGAATAGTTTGTAACCAATATTAAAAATGTCATGATATAGTATTTTCTTAATCAAACCAAATCTAACCAAAATATGTGTGTGTGTATGTCCCTATTTAGTGATACTTTGGGTACAAAATCAATGTAATATGTATAGTTTCAAAGATGAAATAATGTGAACATTTTGACATTTCAATGTAATATTTAAGGAAACAGGATAGAGTATTCAAAATTAGAATTGACTTTGAAAATATGACTTTAATAACCATTTTGTGTTACATATATCAGAGACTGAAAATCATTATTTGTTTAAATGTTACTTAAGAAATGGTCTCAGGGCCCTATATTTATAACAGTGCTAATTAGGATGCTTATTACTCTGATATAATGATTTCTTCTCAGACAGGCATGTCTGCCCCAGATTCTGAATGCCAAACATTCCAGCTTATACTGGATCTACCTTAGGAAAATTATACATCCTTCCATCCTTCAATCTACCTAGCCTATTAAAATAGGAAATAGGCTGTTTTCACCCAATTCATGTGTTAATGTAAATATTTTTGCTGTTGAGTCCCAGAAGACAACCCAAGGACTTGTGGAAAGCATAGCAACTTCTCTCTTTGTTTTCCAAATACACAACCCACTCCTTATTCAGAGAACAGATAAACAACCTTATGGTTCACCCAAAACTCATCTTTCTGCTTTGCCTACTCTGCTATTTTTAACTAGAGGTTCATGTCTAATTTCTTATTCATTCTGAATCTTTAGTGCTTAATACAGCACGTGGCAAAGAAGTACTTCCACGTATTAAGAATTGAAAGGAATGTGAAACACTATTAATTATTTCTGCTTCTTTACAATGGTGAAAGTGTTCGCTAAGATTCACATAAGCAGAAGTGTTAGTAAACTTAAATGGTCAAAATTACTTCCTCTTGAACATTTTTATATATCAAAGAGCTTATTTCAATGAAAAAAACAACATATTTTCCCCAAGGGTGTGCTGAATGAAGCTCAGACCATCTCCAAACATACTGGTTTGCTTGCAGTGCTTTAATATGTAGTAAAGCACTCCAGTTTTAATTCCGAGGGGGGAACAAACAAAAGACTAGGGAAGAGAAGGAAAGATAATAAAAATCACTATCAAAATACAATAAAATTGACTCTTAAAATGTGTATCTTTGCTTATGTAAGAATAGCATATACCATGGAAATTGTGAGTTTTCATTCTTTTCTCTCCAAGTGTCATGCTAGGTGAGAAATATTTGCTCTACTTGCATTTAAAAGAACTGAAAACTGGATTATTGTATGGCTGGCAGTTGCTAGGTAAAAAGTGAATGAAAGAAATATTGCAAAAATGTGAGAGACATAAAAACTTAAATGATAACAACTTTATCAGAATATCAAGTAAGAAAATAATAAAATATATCTAATAGGCTAAATATATGCATTCTATTTTTCTATATAACTTCTGTGCACTTGGAATAATGCAAGTGATTATATGGTGGTAAAAATTAAACGTTTATCTACTGAAAGAGATGTTGGTTTTGTTTTTTATTCCTCCTAGGAATATTACCATATACCACTGGCAGTATCACATATTTATCTTTAATAACACATCTAAACAAATTAGGTTTAGCATGCATAATCATCAGCAGAAAATGTTTACTTCAACCTAAGGGTTGGGTGACTGGGCAAACCTAAAAACCATGGGCTGCTATTAATTGAATAGACAAATAATGCTATGAAAAATTATATTCCTATTAAATCTCTAATTCTAAATCAAAATGCAGTTAATTTCCCCACCAAAGTCTCTTCTCTATACCTCATTCTACTCTAAGATGTTGAATTTCTAGTAAATGCATTCATCATGTGCTCTTGAGTCAATAATTCCAATAAACAAAAATTTTAGCTATAAATATATCAGTTATAGGTCATTTGTGTAACAGAAGGTTGATTTATAAATAACAGTAACATTAGGACATACCATTCCATTACTTTTCTAGAATTATATATATACATATAAAATATATATAAATATATAAATATATATATGTATATTTTTTTTT
>NW_003852471.1:8757170-8829460 GCF_000181295.1 Otolemur garnettii | reverse complement strand
TATATATATAAACTATATGTATATATATGTATATATTATATATAAACTATATGTATAAACTATATATATATAAACTATATGTGTAAACTATATATATATAGTTTTTCCATGAATTTTCTTATTCCCTATTATTTTACATATAAAGTGAAGACTAAAATTGAGGTAAGAATCGTGGAAGAGCATAAAAGTTAAGAAAAGTAATTGGAGCTAGGTGCAATGGCTAACACCTGCAATCCTAATGCTCTGGGAGACTGAGGAGGGTGGATTGCTTCAGCTCAGAAGTTTTAGACCAGCTTGAGCAAGAGCAAGATCCTATCTCTACTAAAATTAGAAAAATTAGCCAGGGTTTTTGGCAGGCACTGTAGTCCCAGTTACTTGGGAGGCTGAGGCAAGAGAATTGCTTAAGCCCAAGATTTTGAGGTTGCTGTGAGCTTTGATGATGCCATGACACTCTACCCAAAAAAAGAGTCTCTGTATCCAAGGGAAAAAAAAATAGTAATTTCTTTTAATAACTATTAAAAAGCAAAAAGTAGAGTGTACTTAAGTTTAAGCTCAGATTCTAAAAAGTCCATAAATATACAAATAAAAATATGTTTACAAGTTTTCCTTTAAAAATGAGGGAAAAAATACTTTTTAAAGTAGTGTTATTATACCTAACTCACTTCTTTGATATTGGAGCAATATATAAAAGCACAATGTAGTGTTGAAATTATAAATTATTTCCTGGAACTCTTGTACTCATTTCTTTTCCTCTTGCCATGTACGAGTGTTTAAGACAAGACAGAGATTTAAGACAAGGCAAAAATGTCACAATCTAGATATAGTATAAAATGGATATTTGAAATGCAAAAGCTGTAAATTCACAAAGCTTCTCTACAGAATCTTATAATGTGAACACTCTTCTTCACCTTTTAGGTAAAGTGAATAAAGCAAAAATGAATGTAAAATTTGAAAGACTTCCTTATTTAACATTTACGGGACATATAGAGCATACAGGGAGAAGTGAAAGCCTGGCATCAAAGCTTCCAGAATAGGCAACTCTGGTGAGGGACGAATACGTATAGTCAGTGACTTAAGTTGAAGCCAATGCTCATTCACCATTCTGGAAATCCTGGGGCCTTGAAGAATTATACTATATCTACATATGTACACTTCCTGTGCTCTATAAATGAAACTACAAAGCCTGGTGATAGCATATCTATTTATAGCACAGTTTACTAAATATTTTAAGGACACTGTTGAGACCTGGCAGTCAGAAAAGTTTGTTTTCAAAGTATTACTGCTCACTGACCATACACCTGGTCACCCAAGAGGTCTAATGGAGATATAAAGGGAGATTAATGATGTTTACGTTAATTGTACTACCATTGGACAGACCTTGAATGAAGTAGTAATTTTGACTTTAAAGTCTTATGGTTTGAGAAATTACATTTTGTAAGGCTATAGCTGCCACTGATAGTGATTCCTCTGATGGACCTAGGTAAAGTACATTGAAAATGTTCTGGAAAGGATTCATCATTCCAGATGCCATTCAGAACATTTGTGATTCACGAAAGGAGGTCAAAACATCAACACGAACAGAAGTGTGGCAAAGTTGAGTCCAGCCCTTATGAATGACTCTGAGGGGTTCAGACTTTAGTGGAGGAAGTAACTGAAGATGTAGGGGAAATTGCTAGGGACATGGAATTAAAATTGGAGCCTGAAAATTGGACTGAATGGCTACAATCTCATCACACAATATTAACAGATGAAGAGTTCCTATGGATAAGCAAAGAGAGTGGTTTCTGAAGATGGATCTATTCCTGGTAAGATGATGCAAACATTGTTGAAACAACCACAAAAAATGTAGAATATTATAGAAAGTGAAGTAGTAGCACAGTTGAGAAGGATCAAGTATAATTTTTAAAGTTCTACTTTGGGCAAAAGGCTCTCGAATAGAATTGCATGCTATAGAGAAATCTTTCATAAAAGAAAGAGTCAAGTAGTGTAACAAATTTCACATTATCTTCTTTTACAAAATTGCTACAGCCACCCAGCTTTCAGCAACCACTACCTTGATCAGTTAGCAGCCATCAGGAACGAGGCAAGATCTTCCATGAGCAAAAACATAAGAGTTGCTAAAGCCTCTGATGATCATTAGTATTTTTTTGACAATAAGGTATTTTTAATGAAGGTATGCAATTTTTCTTAGAATTGACACTGTTGCATACTTAATAGACTACGAAGTAGTGTAAACATAACTTTCATATACACTGGGAAACCAACAAATTCATGGAGTTGGTTTATCACAGTGTTTGCTTTATCCAAGTGGCTAGCACCAAACCCAAAATATCCCTAGAGACTACTCATAAATCAAAGTCTCATTTTTATTTAACAAATACATTTTTAACTAAAGCTCCTGAAACAGCTCTGGGAATTTTAAATAAGAAAAAGAAGAGAGTCATTTCATGTCCATTATTGCTTCATTTTTAAAGTCATGGTTACTAATGTATCTTTAAAAAAATTACTAAACTAATTTACAAGTCTACATTATTTAAAAATTGCTTCCTAAGAGCCATAAAATATTCTTTCTTTGCAAAACAAATCATCATTAGTTTTGAAAAAAAAATTTTTATCCAAAATATGTATAAGCCACACCTGGCTAAGTGATATTCTTGTCTGTGTCGCTTGAGAGTTAGCACTATAATCAAACCACATTGCAGGATTCCCAGTTTCTGATGAGGCCTAAATGAGGCCCCATCAATCTGGCAGACTATTTCAAGAGTAGAACTAAAGATGAAAAATCTCACCTTTCTTCTAAAATAAATCTCTCTCCCACCAAATACGTCCAAACTAAATCATCTAAGTAAGAATGATTGAACAAATCTGGGCATTTCTTAATAATTATTCCTGAGCTGTCATCTGCTTTGGCTGGCACTAATGCTTACTAAATGAAATGCATCCTAATAGTATTACTTGTACATAATGAAAACTGAAAATGTAGTAGGGAGATGAACATTTAAAAGCAAATAAGATATAAATATCCCAATGCTGTTTTTGAAGAAATGTGTAGGAAAAAAATTCCTTTCACACTATTTCATCACATTATTTTAATCAACTCTACAATCGTATCTTTAAAACAATATTTTAAAAATACTTTTAAACAGATTATTATATGTGATCCTAAACATCTTAGGAGATCAGATCAAAATGTTTATTTCATAAAATATTGCAGCATCCTGTCATCTCCCTTCTTGTTAATGAGGGGAAGGGTTGTTTTGAATACTCATTTATATCAACAAAAACAACAGCTAAAAAATAATGTTACATAATAACTATAACAAACATTTTTAACAGGCATTATGACTGTCATATTAGGTGATTCAACCTTACATTTCTATAAGCAGTCATCACTTTATAATGACAGTATCAAAAATACAGAATTTCTACATGGACTGTGTTACTAAGCCAATCATTGGGTCAGAAAAAAAGCAACAGAAATTTTTGTTCTTCTATTTTTAGATTGCACTATTTCTCCCTATCACATAGGTACTCTCAGAGCCCAATACTACAAAGTGAAGGATCTGATTGGCCAAATACACATTCTATAGATCTTACAGTTCTGAAAGTGTAAGGTAAAAGTTATAATGCACAATTAAGAGGAGATGATGGTATCATTAAATAAAAGGAACCAGGAAACTAATCGTGGCTATGGTTGAAAGAGAGCTCAGGGGGAGGACGATGAGAATTATAAAATATAACAGATAATGAATAAGTGTAGTTTTACCATTTAAAAAAATAAGGAAGATTGGAAGGAAGGAAATAAAGATATCCAAGGTCAAAACAGACATATTTACTTTTCCTACAGAATATATTTATCCTAACATGCATCTGAAAATAGGTTGATATGAAAAACACTCTCTGTGAGATATAGTTACATAACAAAATGTCTAAATTCAGTTGCCTTAACCTACAGGTGTAGACAAAATCAGACAATTATAATCATTTTTTCTTTGTTCTTGGCGACAAGAAAAGAGAAAACTATGCTTTAGTACTTGATCTCCAAATTAGGAGGTAGAAAAAGTTACTACTTGAGAAAATTCTATGGATTGCAGCACTTCTCATTCTTGAGTTGCTTTGGGAAGGTAGCCTTATCACAGAATGGGGACAATCACAGGCTGGAGAGTTGGTCTGACTTGAGATACTGATTGCACCATGGAATCATGAGTCCTTTAAGAAAATTCTAGATCTGTAAACTTAAAAATTAAAAAGTCCTTGGATTTTCTTACATGCAAGATTGATTTAAACTTTTTGTCTCTTAGAAACAAAGACTACATACTTTTATTTTTATATTGAAGAAACATGACCTATGAATTCTATAGGTGAAAGGCCTATATGCCTCTGGCCAAAGAAGCTGAGAGAGGGCAGTGAAAAGATGTTGTGCAGGCATACTTGTGAGAAACTGAGGCAGAATCCCATATGGCTGGATTGGTTGCGGGCCTAAAACCCCCCGACCTAAGGTCGGCCTGGTTGGTTGTGGTCGTAAAACCCCCCTGACTTAAGGCCCACGTGGGAGCAGAGGTTTGCACACAAATTTCTGTATGCCCTAGAAGTTTCTTTATGCCTTGTTTTAAAGATTGAAGTAACTGCCTCCAAATGACAAGGTCAGTAGCACAGATTTTCCAACCATCTCTTTCCTCCACAGCCTCAGGCTTCATCAGATAAGAACAAAAGACGTAATGGTTAACAACATGTTCTCCATTAAGTTATGTTAAACCGGGTTATGTTGAAAGGGTTATGCTAAAAGGTGTATGTTGGGTGGATTATCATGTTACTAGGGAGGCGCTCCTCACGAGGTAGTCACAAGATGTTTAAATGGATTAATGAAGTCATTGATGTCCAGTGCACATGTGCAGAGGGATTGTAATGAATATTAATGAGGTCACTGATGTATAGTGCGCATGTGCAAAATTGACTCTATAAACCAGGAGTAACATAATCAACTTGCCACTCCCCATGAGAGAGCAGTGGTCCCTGGCTGTGTAGGCCAGGAGAATAAATAAAGTAACTGGCCATTTTGCCTGAGCAAGCAAATGGTCACTTTTATTTAAAATACAATTTCAATAAGCATGCTTATTCTCTGAGACATCGCTTTTCTGTGAGACCCTAATGGCAACAAATTCCTTATGAATTCCTTAGATCACACCTATTGACCAAAGTCAGGTTGCATGTTTGACACCCTGTAATGAGGGACAACAGTGACCGGGTAGAACCAATTAACACTGAGCAGCAATGCACAGTGTTTGCTTAACTCTTCCTTCATCATGAGTTCTACATTCAAATATGATGAAAGCTTCTTTTTTCTGCTTGTCACTGAGATTTTTCAATTAGTAACTGATTTATTGAACAATTACTGAAGGTCTCTTTCTGTTGAGTTAGGCCCTGGGAATACAACTACGAATAAGACTGGCATTGTTTCTTGCCTGTAGGCCTCGTGTATGAGGGATTGCTGGCAGGAGGTAACACTCGAAGCCTTTGAAGTCAGTTGCATGTGTGTACATGACTGACAGTCTACTGTACACTGATAGCCTTCTGAGCACCTTAGAGATCAAGTGGATGTTGAGCTCTGAGCATGTACACAGAGAAATCACATCAAGCTGTAAGGTAAATATAAAGACTAATTTAGTTTTAATAAAATAATCCAAACAAATTTGCAGAGTTCTGTGGATAAGGCAAATATGCCAGCCTCCCCGGAAACCCAGTGTCCCTGTGCAGGTAACTGAGCTCTTGATTTGGATTTATCTGTGCACGCCCTGGAAGAAAAAGGAAGCAATGTCTGGACTTTCCACTACACCCAGGACCCAGCAGATCTCCACTGAGTGCAGCTGCCTTTCTCCTCCTTACATGCATGTAGTCAATTTCAACATACCAACATAACTGTTATAGCTGAGATTTGTCCCATTATTTTTCCAGGAAGAAATCAAAAGGGAGAACAAGGTGAACATTACACTTTTATTCGTCTGTAGGAAATAAGTATGTCGTAGAGCAAATAACATCATTCCTAATAATTAGGTCTAAGGTTCATCGTGGGCTTAACGTGTGCCAGCTGCAGTGGTGTTCACTTTATTGCATGTTTTTCTCTTTATTTCTCAGTACTATGCCTATTAAATGTGCTGGTCTGGGTATCATTTTATTTGTGTCAAATAACCACAAAATCAGAATCACATATCAGTAATCATTCCATCTTCACTGACTGGGAGGGTTGAGATATCAATACTCTTACATCTGATGCTTTAAGGTATGTGTGTGTGTGTGTGTGTGTGTGTGTGTACATCTATGCGCACACACACACATATATAACAATATCATTAACAGTCTCCTAAATAAAATCTGTACATCACATCTATATCCTTCTCTACAGTCTTTCTTCATATACATTTAAATTAAATAAAATTTCAAATAGAATACGCATAGAGACGGTTTCGTAAGTTTTTAACAATCTGATGTCAAAATACAAGAAAGGTCTAGAAAACAGGAGGATCATTATACTAATCAAGAGTAATTAATTTAATATAATGCCATTTCCTTCAGAGTTTAGTGAACAGCAAAACCTCGAGTCACCTTCAGGACACCAACAGAATTCTGACGGAATCACAGGCGTATCTAATGGCATTTTGCCATAAGTAGGTTCACCCTCATTTGAACTCCGAATGGATTTTTTTTTTCCTATCCCTCTATGACATTTAATATATGCCCTATTTTTCTTTAGTTATTAGTATGCATGCCATCACTCTACCTAGATTATAAACACTGAGCTCAGGGAGTATTTCTCATATCACTATAACACCATAAAAATTAAGAATCCCATAAATATTTGCTAAAGGAATGGATATATGACAACGAAAAGTAGAAAAACAACTGCAATTCAGTATAAGAGACTTACAAATGTGTAGAATAAAATGAACATATCTATTCTGCTTTTATAAAAAGCCAGGAAATCTTAAATAAGGGATATAGGCTACAGAAGTAAAAACATCTTTGAACTGCTTAATACAGAGAATGATAAAGTTCAAACCAGTGTCCAGGGATTCTGTCTTTACTCTGTGTCCTCCAAAGCATCAGCCAGAGTTTCAACAAATAATGAACACCAATATTACTCTAAACAAACAATGAAACTAAGTTCACTGACAATAAAATTAAATGTAATGCCACGATACATAACAATGATCTAAAATTTTTGTATTTGTCTACCTGATATTCACCATTCTTAGAGACAGATGAGGGATGCAGATATTTGGAAGCTTACTGAGTAAAACCACCTCCTTATGCTGAATAATAAACATTCATTTTAATGGAAAATTAGTGGCAGGCAGAAAAGATAAAGATGGATTTTTTCTCTAAAGTGAGATCCCAGTCAAAATCAGGTTGTGCAAGTAGATACCTCACTGCTTCTTGAAAAATTCTTTTCTCTGTGGAAAAATCTAACCCAGTTACATCAATCAAGACTGCCATGTTGTCTCTATTTTTCTTCTCTGATTTCTGAATTTTAAGGCTGGTTTTGAATACTACAAATAAAATATTTGGAACACAATTACTGGATAGTTTATCAATACTTGGGCAGCATAATGAACAAAATGGTTTTGTTTTCTAATCTCCAACTCTATAAAATTCAATGTAGAAGTGGATACCCTCATGAACAAAGGACTTAAAAGGTTAAGGATTGTAAAATATAAATATCCTTCCCAGTCTTGAACTCTCCAGATTATGAGGTAGTTAAGGATGCCTGATCTTTCTCCCTGAAGGTGGGGCAGAAATCCATTAACATGGACTTAAAAGACAGTTTGCCGACTGAACGGTATTTACAGAGAAGGGACACACGAACGGACTTTGTGCAGTTCTTATAAGCACGGGAGGATTGTGCTGACTATCAAAGAACAAACAGTGTATATTTGAGCTGATGCTGACCTGGGACTTAATCGTTTTTATCTTGTTCTTCCTGAGAATGTGTGTGAGGGCAGGATTTTGAAGATTAATTTGACAAATGATGTTTTGCTCACACTCCTTGCCCAGCTGACGCACCTCCTTCACCGCCTTAGCGCCGTTGCAAAGTTATTCTATGCGAAGTATTATTCCACCCATACGACAGAGAAGATAGACAAGACCCAGAGTTTTCTGTTTTCAGATTGTAATAATGAATAATTTGCTCTTGGCTAAACTTAACTCCTTTAAAGTGGAAAAGCTTCACCTGAAAGCAGAATGAACGACACCAACTGCGTATGTAACTGCCCACGTTGCTAAACTTGGATTGTGTTTCCAATAACGGAGGAGGAAAAAGAAAAAAAAAAAACCTGTTTCTCATGTCTTTGTCATTTAAGTTTTTTGTTAAGACTTTCGATATGGATTGAGTTGCTGGAGATTCGCATAAATGTATATTAATGAGAATGAATGAAATGTATTGATTTTGTTTTGTTTCTTATATCCACGCACACCCAGGATATGTTAAATAGGAAAAGAAAATTCCCTCTTGATGGATGTTGAAGTAATATCTCTTTTACCTAAAAATAAATAAATAAAATAAAAATAGCACTGAATAAAGTCTATCAATATGTTTTTAAGGGATTAATTGAATTCAACAACGTTTCTTTTTTAACTCTATATTTAATAACTAGTGATTAGGTTTGTTCTCAAAGCTCAGCTTACAGTTGGCCAACACTGCAATTAGTTTATTGCTTGTTAAAATTATAAATTCCCAGCCTCCTTGTTCTCCTGTTTCCTGATGGTTTTGTCAAAATAAAAGGTACTGAACAAAGACTTTTGTGATAAAGATCTCAGGATATGCATATTATGAGATTCCTCTAGAAGATAGGATGCACATTGATACGGTCATTCTATGATCATAATCATGAAAAATTACATTTTCACAATTTACAAAGTGCTCCAAACAGAAAATACGCACCTTGCCTAAAGATAAAATTTTAACATGAAGTGAATGCATTAAGCCTTACGAAGAAATCTCTCTGGAATTTGCCTGAAAATTAAGTTAGTTGAGAACAAAATGTTAAAGCCATCGGAATTTTAATGTATGAGATACACAGGAGAATGGGTTAAGGGCACGATGGTTTGGGAATACGGTAGGGTTAGAGATGGCATTCCAGTGTAACACATGGTTCCAGGCCCCAGGAAACATACTTCTGCTATTTCAAATGTTTTAAGGCAAGAACTCCCTCTGATTTAACTAAAAGAATTGTAAAACCTTTTTGTTGTTGTTGTTGTTGTTGTTGGATCCATAATAGCAACTGACCTGTGTAAGTCCTCAGTAAATGTTTAATGATTACTGACAGAGAATACCAATTTCATTCATTCTGGTAGTTACGGTCTTTCCTTTCAACTTTATTGAAATCTCTATTCTAAAACTCTATGATCTAGAATGTTCTGTAAACTTACTTGAATTTCAATTTCCTGATCTATGAAACACTAAATCAGTGTTTCTACAAATTCAACGGCATGGGTATATTATGCCACATTTGCATAACATCTATACTATTACAATTTTCTTCACTATATCACCCCCAAAGTAATAGCTATATTTTTCTAAAAAGATATAAAATTCATGTATATTTATTAAAGTTTTTCAAATTATTATTACATGATTAAATATCATGTTTTATTAAAACTTAGATTCATAACCTTGCTTATAAAAATACTTTGGCGTTAATGTTTACTTTCAAGAATTATCTTTCTCTTGATATATTGAGTTTCATGACACTTGAAATTTTGCAATCATTTTAAACAATATTTCATTTAAGAAAGTACAGTTATTTTCCACTTGCAAAATAAAATGTTATTATTTATAGATATGACTTTGAATTCTCTCTAAACCACTGTTTTAAAAATCATGTGAGTGATTGTAAACACCAATTAACAACATCAACAGTAATGAACAAAAGTCTGCATCAGAAAGTTCCTGGAAAATCAAATGGTTTGAAATATATAAAACCAATACTTAGCAAAAAAAACTTAGAAGGGTTATGGAATTCTCTGAGTTCCACTGTAACTTAATTCACAGCAACCTTAATTAGATTTTTCTTCATATATAAGTCAGCTTGTCAGAGAAAGTCCCCAAGCCCTCTTGGTGTGCATTAGATGGATCTGTGACTTTTCATTAGGAAAAAAAAAGAAAAGATCATTCTCTTCTCTATTTAAATTCCAGCCTTTACTCACACATACAGAAGTGATGCTGTATTGATTTTTTTTAAAAGCGTTTCTGCTATTTCAAATTGCATTAGAAAATAGTGGAAAGTATGAAAGGAACTGAATAAAGTTTGAATGCTGGAAGTGATGTCATAAAACCTACCTTAAACCCAAGTTTTACTATTTGTTTTAATTATTTTTCAACGTTAATACAATATAGATATGATGTACATATTTAAAAATATAGAAGGCATTATATTTGATTTAAACTGAACTAAGAGTTTTAAATATGAGCTTATAAATATATGGTATGTATGATATAGGGAATATGTATCTGTAGTATAGTTAATATGTATAAGTGTCATTGATATTTATGATATAATGCACAAACGTTTTAGATCATGATAACTGAAATCGGGTAGTCTGGAAGCCTCTGCTGGACTGGGAGGTCTTGAATGAAGAGTATGAAACAAACATGTTTTGATTATCTAGCACAAGAGGATTATAGGGAGAGAGAAATTGGCTTGATGGGTGGGAAAGACCTTGGCATGTTTAAGGAAAGGATAGGTGGCCAGAATGGCTGATGCGATGAATAATGCAGGGACAGTCACGAATTGTCCGCTGGGATAATACTGGGCTTTATAAGTCAGCATGTCAGTTATCGTTTACTTTTTTTTTTTCAGTTTTTGGCCGGGACTGGGTTTGAACCCGCCACCTCCAGCATATGGGGCCAGCACCCTACTCCTTTGAGCCACAGGTGCTGCCCAGTTATTGTTTACTTTTTACTCAATTAATTTAAAAATGACATTTTATATCTACGATTTTTTTGGATACCCAGGACAGAAAGACGGTTTAAGATCTCTGCTATTTTCAGGCAGAAGATCATGAACCATCTAATAGGGTACAAGAGCCGCCCAAACTATTCTCATAGAGAATTTCTACCAGCATAGCATCCATGTAAATAATTATCTGCTGGGGTGTTAAACCTAAACTATTGAAACGTTTTTGGGATACAGTGTCACATCTGACTGCTGAGATGTTCTGTCTTGAGTACCCACGCATTTAATCATGATTACATTTTATAATAAAATTCATCTTGAATTAATCACTCATTATATTGCTATAAATTAGACATTAAAATTGCTCTGCTAATGACAGTATCACCAGTAAGATGTGATTACTGTAACCAGGACATAATCTAATGTTTTTAATCTGTCAGATGAAAAATTTATACCTATACATTTAAAGGGAAGAAAATAAAGGAGGATATGAGAGATAAAAAAAAAAAAAAAACAGACATATTGCTCTCACTCATTTAAATTTAAAAATAATTTCTTCAGGGGCCACAGAAAATTGTGTAGATCTATCATCCTAACATATAATTTAAACATCACAGACAGTGACCTAGGAAGGCAGTAAAGTAATTTGGAATTCATAGTTTATACTTGCATTCGAAAAAAGGAGATTTTTGACACATTGTTCAATCAATATAAAAAGAAAGATATTCCAGCTATATCACTCTTGATGAGTGCTAAGATGTACCTGTCAACCTATTTTTGACATTTTCTTTGAAATTTAGTTCATAAAATTAGTAACATGTTTCACAGACCTCATTGTAAAATACAATTCTAAAAAAAACACACATACATGTACATTACATAAAAGGGAGCTTTCTCCTGCTCGTTCCTCCACGTGTCAAACACAATTTATTGAAAGACAAAATACAAACTACTATTAAGATAGAACATTTTAGCAACCAGTCACAATTATATCAGCAAGCTGATTGCCTTTGAAGTTTTAAAGGAGAAAGAATACCCTAGTTGTTTCCACTTTAATCTGCCACAAATCTATTTTACTGGAATTTTCGGAGAAGAATCAAATTCTTAGAGAATAAGTATTTATTCTCCTTTGAATTGGCAGAAGAATCAAATCCTTAGATAATAAGTATTTTGTAATTTATAAATTTATAGCTGAAGGAGCAAAATAACCAAATTGTCTAATAGCTACCCTAGGCAGGGAGTAATTCCCGTAAAGTTTAATATGCTTTAGTTCTGTTACAGTGTACAGTGAGAAGGAAGGGGTATTATCTTCTTCACATGATGTTTCCCCGTGCAAATTCTTTGTACCTAAGCCACATGTATCACAATTAACATTTTTGTACAATAATTTGGTAGAAAGAAATAGTAGATCTATCATGTTGTAGATTGTCTTAATAGATTTAAAAATCTATGGAGTAATAGAAATATATTGGTCTAGGAATCAATTGTTTGTGTTCTGCACATAAATAGAAATACCTTTGGGTATCATCTGTGTAACACTTGCACCAAAGTCTTCTAACCTAATCCTTTCAAGCAATTGTGGAAATGAGGCCTGGAACCTGATATACCCTAAATTTTAAGAATCACTACACTATACCTTGTAATTTCCTGATCTGTTAAATGATTTTAGTGATTAACATTTCATGGCTTATTTTTGTTTGCATGATGCAGTATTCTGAACACACATGAGTAGTTCCTGTACTTATCAAGGAAGACAGCTAGTTGTACAGAGGGAGCTCCAACAAACAGGACAATAGGAAATCGAGTTAGACAGAGACCATGGAATGGTGACCATGGGGATTTAAAGTTTCATTGAGCAATAAAGGGTTAAGAGCTCATTATTTTTAAGAACCAGCACATCAACTACTATGCTTCTCTAAAAGTGAGACTTTCAAAAATGAATGCAACTAAACTCTTCTCTATCAGGGGTTTCAGAGTCACTCCACTTGCTCAATTCCTATTTTTGACTGATGGGAGCACCTGAGTTAAATTAACATCAACATTCAACCTTTTAGGTACAAGACTGTACAACCTTTTCTGCTTAGATATCACAGCTGGATGTGGCAGCAGTGAACAGGAGTCTTGGTGGCATTTGACATATTTCACTCCAGCTTTCTTCACTCTTTCTTCCACTCTAGTGGATAAAGATTTCCTTAAACACAGAAAAGGGAATCAATAGCATTTTTGTTCAATGAGTTTGTGCTAATAAACTGGTCACCACCACTAGGGTAGCAATTACTCTCAAGTCTTGCAGGAGATCATGGGCTAAACCACTGGAGCTCAACATTCAATGTCTTATTAATTTAAAATTTAACTACCACTTTTTAATCATAAGTGAAATTATTCACATGATGCACTTACTGTTTAAGAAGCAGACCTGCCATTTGATCCTGCAATTCCTCTACTAGATGTATATCCAAAAGACCAAAAATTTATAACAAAGATATTTGCACCAGATTATTCATTGCAGTACAATTCATAATAGCCAAGTCATGGAAGAAACTCAAGTATCCATGAATGGATTAACAAATTGTAGTATATGTATAGCATGGAATATTATGCAGCCTTAAAAAAGATGGAGACTTTACCTCTTTTACCCTTACATGGATGGAGCTGGAACATATCCTACTTATAAAGATCTCAAGAATGGAAGAAAAATATCCAATGTACTCAGTACTATTATGAAACCAATGTACAATCATTCACATTTTCATATGAAGAGTAAATCACAACTATGGCCCACGATAAAGGAGGGAGGAGGAGGTATGGGCAGTGAGGGTGGAGTTCAGATCGAGGGAGGGTAAATGGTGGAATCACACCTATGGTGCATAATGCAAGGGTACATGTTGGATCTATTAGTATAGAGTATAAATGGCTTAACACAACAATTAAGTAAACGAGATGAGATATATATTAACCAGTGTGATGTAAATGTTCCTAATTCTATATGAAATCAGCACAATGTACCCCGTAAATGCATTAATGTATACATGATCTATGCTTTTATGATTTAATAAAAAAAAGGCAGTACCAGTATTCTTAAATTTCTTAAAATGTAGTAAAAATAATTTGTATTACTTATGTAAGACATCAATAAATATCTAATAGTTCGCCAAAGAAGGACATGGTAACATGATGAACATCAAAGATAATTGAGCCATTCATTATAGTTTAACTAAAATAAACAAAGAAACAAAAACAGAATTTCTACATGTTGGCATGATATGGTAACGGATTGGGAATTAGTTGACAAAATGAGGAAAACATTAAGGATTTCTAACAGCATTTGGGTCTTAAACTGATGTTTACTTTTTTTAAAAAAAAGTAAATATTTACTCATTCTACTGACTCCCACTGGGCACTTATTTCTTACGCATGACACAAAAGTGAATTCTTCCATTTACATAGATCCTAGTAGAGAAGGACAGGCTGATATGTAAGCAGGTGCATTAAATGCAATACATAAATGGCTAAAGTTTTGTATGATGTGGTAGGGGGGACAGAGGAAGCAGCAACGATTGGTGGGTAAGAGTATAACAGAGAGACAAGAAGTCAGGTCATCTATTTCTCTACCAATATGTCAAGTGATATGGACTACAACATCTTACTGAAGTTCTGACAACACTTTCTTGGAAAATCCTACTCCTCATCCTTAGACCCTCAACATGAGTGCGGTAGTCCTGACACTTATGATGAACCAATGGTCTTTCATGTAGCCACGATTCAATAGCCAAAGACATATATTATGTTTTTGGTCCCACAGATGAATAACACCTGCATTACATTTATCCTTAAATTTTTAAAGCGATTTATTTTTAGCGATGTCTGGAATTCATTTTGAATTTTCTTACTTTTATATAATAAATTAACATTATGATAATGATGCTATTTCCCCCCTTTCTGTTGTCATGTTAATTTCACTATGTATATTACATATTTGCAAAGAAGAATATTTTTTTTTTTTGCTTGGCCAGTGTTTGAGGATCAAATTTTAAAAAGTATATGTTTTATTCCTCAAGTATCATTTAGTCAGTCATTCAGTTAATTCAGGAAAAACATCTAGCATCCTATTTTTGTCCTGAGAATCAAATAGGTCAACATGTGAAACTGTGGGCTAGCAAAGTCACAACCTATTTCATCTGGACATGATTTTACATGCCACTTCAGCTGGAGGGAGTATGATAGCAAGGATCACATATATATGTCTAAAGGCAAGATTCCACACATGTATTTATAGATTGGGCAAGTTAAAGCTAAAGGTGTTTGACAACTAGAAGAATATAAGTAAATCTCTCACTGTCCCTCATGTATACTTTCAAACATTACCTTTTATGCCACGCTATTACATTTTAACTGGCAATAAACAGTAAACAGACCTTGTATTTTATCACTTCAGTAACCTAGTTGAAAATACCATTTGTTAGACATCATCTCTGAATACCATCTGATGAATTAAAGTTTACGTCAGGATTTCTTTCTCACTAGACAAAACAAGGTGTCTCTATAAATATCACGACAGCAAAAGCAGAAGTTTTTGAAAATAAATAGTTGGAGTCCTAGGGTCCTGTGGGAAAAATTCTAGAGATGACATGGAACAGACACCAATCCAACCTGTTAGAGAACCACATCTCTCACTCCAGGTCTAAGAAAACAATCGTCTATTAATTTTATGCCTATAGCTTCTATATTGATGGAATATAAATAAAATTTTCTGATAAGTTAGTAAAATGTTTGTGAATCATTGGATATAGAACTCAATAAAAAGAACATGAAAGAAAAACTAATTGGGGGATATAAAATAAAGTTGGGGGATCTAAGAGGTAAGGCAGACTAATTAAGCAATACAGAAATGCTATTGAAAATGGAAGAAATATGAATATTGTTAAAAACAGCTGCATTTGTGTTTGTTGATACAAGTTGAAATATGATTTCTTAGCTTCTCCAAGTATTAATTTATATTCGAATTCGTTTCTGGTGTCCCAGTCATTGGTGGATTTTTATATTTTTCCATGTTAAATAATAACATAACACATCCATATTAGATGGTAAACCCCAGGACCCGTTTCTATATACCAATGGGTACCATATCCTTCTTAATACCTGTAAGTTTTTAAAGAAAGTACTAATGTGTGATTTATGTAGTTCTTGTCTATAGTAGTATTTTATTGCTATAAATGTGCTTCTGCTTGTGATTGTAAAGTCCAGTAGGGAAATGTCAAAAGAAATCAAGGCCTTGACACATGATCTGCATGAGTTATCCTTCCATAAAGGATGTCTGTTTTGAGAAAATTTTGTTATTATTCCAGATGGCAGTACTGTCATCTTGGCCACACCACATGTAGCACATTCAGGAATTATTCACTGTGTCTGGTGGCCTGGAAATGATTCTGCCATTGAAAAGACTGTAACGAAGTGTCAGCATATGCCAAGCTATTCAGTACTGTCCTCCAAAAGAACTTCTTTTCCCATGGGAAGTGACTAAGACGTTTTGGTCAACAATCCAAATTTCCTGCACCAGGCTTTTAAAAAGGAAGACCTTCACTGTGTTGATCTTTTGGTTGGCTCAGAATAGGCAGGTATTTTAATTGAATTTCAATAATTTGTGAATAGAAACATTATATAACTGGTCAAGGTCTTTTGTCTTAACAATGGGAAGCGTCCTGAGGCTTCTCTGGACTGTTTCTACTTAGAAAAAAACATTACTTACTGCCTTTGGTATTAACCACCTTACAAGTGCTCTTTTGACTGAAAATTTTGCTAAGTCTATGGAGTTGAAAGATGAGCCTTTTTTTGTCTAATTGAAGTCACAAATCTTTGCTACTGAACACCAGTGGGCAATGACCTCAGAGTTCCATAGCTATGCTGATGGATTTCAAAGATCTTTCTTTAACCCTTACCTAACAATAAACTACGAGAAACATCCACTCTAAGGTACTCTGACGTTGGATTTTTAGCTATACATCCCAACAGATCATCAGAATCTTAAAATGAAGACATATTGTTTGTAGCACAGTTAAAATGAATTTATATAGAGAGATCCCTTACATATATACCCACTCTATGGGCTAAAAGCTGAACTGGATTTTGGAATAAAGGCTGGAGACAATTTGAAGAGCAGGAAAGCGGACTGCTGTGATTTAATCTCAAATGGCAACATTTCCCTTATCATTTATTGAGGTTTAGTTTTGTCATTTTAGTTGCCTGAATTTTTAACCTAAAGGAAGAGATGAGGGCTTTTCACAGGCTGCTGAAGGAGACAGTCAGTTGAAATGATCATAATCCATCATCATAGGGACTGTGCTAGAAGGTGAAGGGAGGAAGCACAACGAGAAGCCAGTGTGTAAGAAGGTGGAGCTGGAGAGGTAATCACCTCACCCAGGACCAGTGATGACTGGGAAGAGAAATGTATAGGTGTACACGGTGGCAGTGAGAAGTATAAAACAAACAAACAAATAACTAAAAGCCTAATAAAAACACAAATGAAAATTCAACCATTTGTCATAAGACAAAAAGGACTCTAAGGTTGTATATAACACAGAATTCTAAGATAGTTTGTAAGATTTACTATTTTAAGCTCAAAGCCCTAAAACGTTGTTTAACATTAATCAGTTCAGAGATTAAATGTGTACGTTTTGACAGAATTGCCAGTAGAAGATAATTACTGGGATATAATGAATGGAGATTTCTCCAAGTTGCTGTGTATTTATCAATCTGTCTCAAGTGCCGTAGTCTGCAGCTGTCAACGATTTCCTACCAGAGCGGTATTTAGCGCACAGAGCTTTCAAGATTGAAAAGAAATGAGTCAAGGATTTATTTACTTGCAGTTACTATCTAAATAATTACATTTTAGGTTAACTAAAACTGCATTAGAGCACTTTAGTTAGGAAAAAATGTACCCACACTATCTTAAATTTATGCTGATTATGGTGTTTTCTAGGGGGTAGTTCATCAAGCTGAAAAATACCAGCGAACTGTCACTTTCCATCTGACAAAGGCAACAGGGGAACATGCCAGTGGCTGTAATTGGTGATAGCATAGAAAGCTCGAGGAAGATTAAAGTGCTTTACAAATACTTTACAAATAGGGACACGTGTGGATACAGGGAGGCGCATAGAAACATGCCGACTAATGTAAGTTTAATAACCAGAACACAACGACTATTAGAAGTCAAATACAAAGACTATCTTTCACTTTGTATGAAGAAAAATCAAACTGATTATGTCCAAATGAATACTAGGAAAATAAATTTACATCATGAAATCAGAATTCTAAGAATATGAAGTTCCTGATGTAACTATTACCCACTGACACTTTGGTGAGCATAGCTGCCATCCAAAGAAATTTTTTAAATCCTTAATCTCATGCATAGTTGCCTTAAATTTGTTAAATAATTTGTATAAGGCATCCCTGATTTTGGGGATGTGGTGGTAGGAGAGCATGAGGTAAATGGACCATGTAATTTGAGTGAAGATTATAGATGAGAGTTTTGCTGCGATTGAAACAAATTCCTGGAGATATTTGAAAATGCCTGAAATATATGTGAAGAGAAGTTTTAAATGTCCAACTTACCTCTCTAGCTGTGAAAAATTATATTCAAGCCCTATAGAACAGTTCTTCCAGACCACCACTCATTCTTTCAGTATTTTCTGAGCCCCCATGACCAGGGTGTTATGGACCAGGCATGAACTTAAACCCTAGAGATGAGGGAGGCAGAAAAAGTTCTAGAATAACACTTGAAGAATGAGCCTATGACAAGCTTTTAGATGAGCCTTATTATGGATTTTCTTTCCTTCCTTAAGACATATTTATTGAGCATCTATTTTGTGTAGTCAAGCAAGTGTTAGGTGTCAGGAATGCAGCAGTGATGAAGCCTGAACAGGACCTGCCTTGACTTGCATAAGAAAGTCTTTGGAGACTGTGATTACTGCACCCAGGACTGTGCCAGGTACTCTGCCAACTATGACTAACCTGGTGCACTAAGGAAGGTTGTTTTGGTAGACAGAATGGTAAGATGGCCCCAAATATTCTTCCCACTGATGTACATTCCCTGCGTAATCCATAGGCTGTGTGTTTGCTAAATTTTATTGCTAAGACTAGATGGTATTATTACATGGCACACTGAACTTGAAGGTAAGGAGGTTATCTGGGTGAGCCTGGCACCATGTTATAATTCTCTAAAAGTCACTTCTCTCCGAGTTCTGACCTTCAGGACTGTGAACTAATAAATAGGTATTATAACACTTACATACTATTGGGGGGGGGGTCAGGGACTCTTTGTTTTCCCAAGTCCCTTAGCCCTCACCATTAGTATGTAATTCAAGCTGCTAAATTTGTGATAATTTATTCCCATTAATAGAAAACCAATACAGAGGTGGATAGTAATGTAAGGTTGCTCAGTTAAAATGGTGTAGGGTTATCTTTTACTAATCTAGGTTTGAAGGCTCAGAATAGTTAGAAGTGATAAGTGAGGAAGGGTTATTTACTTAGAATTACTAATGGTGGGTATGCTCATAAATTTATAAAATGCCTGGTACTCTCATAAATGCTTCATACTCTCATAAATTTATAACTATTTAAACTTAACACATTATATTGTAGCTTTAAAAGTTTGTATTCCTCAGAGGTTTCTTGGCCCATACACCTGCCTAGACTATTAGCTCTTGAAAGGAGTTATTGTACTTCACATATTTCATGATAATACATCATTTTATGATACACACACACATATGCATCGTTCCAAAAATGTGTACACATTTTAAGAAAGGAAAAAAATGTATTAACTTTGTAATACTCAAGCCACACTTGACTTCAGCTCAACGTGACTTGTATTTACCTCCTGTTATTGCTATATAGAGTAATACAATTTTAATACAGGTTTTTCCTTTCTTAAAATGTGTATACTTTTTTGGGGGCACCCTTTGTATTTCTTATGCTACATACATTGCATAAAAAACTTATTCTTTCCAATTGCTTGCCATTTCATAAATATTTAATGTTGTCAACTACCTTCCAGCTACCTTATACGTTTCAGTGGAAACAGCAGCCATAACAGGAAGAAATAGGAACACAAGAAGTCCTTAGTCTCAGGGAGGTTACAATCTTGTTGATAAATAAAAAATAAATAAGTGGAGAAATTAACTGATCACTTTTCTGCCCATTTTCAGGTCCTACTTTATGCTTTAACTGTAAATTCCAGGAGTTAACATTTCATAGATAAATTTTAGGAGAAAAGGTGAAAAACGCTGACAGTTTATAGCTGATCTTCCAGGTTTTGCAGACTCTTATTCTCTTTATAGGCTATGTTTACTTTGAAATGCCATCAAATTTATCATTGTAATAGCAAAACTTGCCTTTTTCCTGGCTTCCAAGAGCTTTCACAAATCATAGTCTAACAACTACAATCTAAGCTCTGAGTACAAAGTAGGAAATAACCTTAAATCACTTTTTAAATTCTATACATGGAGCGGCATTCTGAGTGCAATGCCTTGTAAAAATTGATGTTAACCTAGAGAAAGCTGACCAGGTCTGCCCCATGGCCAACTTGTTAGGTGGACATGATGCTCATTTGTCACTTCTCACTTTCTCTTCAACTCTATATAGTTGTTGAGTGTAAATTATAATGCTGAGTATTGCCACTTGTAAAATCTGTAATCTTCGATAAAAACTTTAACTTCTTTCAACCTTAGTTCAGCAATAAAATGTCATCTGTTTGTTTTTTTATAAGAATGACATGAAATGATACTTCTGAAATTCTGAATATAGTTATTACTCCAGTTGTCATCTTTCCAGTGGTTCTCAAACTGAGTCTGTTTTGCCCTTAGAAGACTGTTGCAAATATGGGAGATATTTTTGATAGTCATGAATAGAGGGGTTCCAATGGCAGATACTGGGTAGAGGCCAGAAATACTATTACTAAAGTAAGATATGCTGCCAAAGATGTCACAATACACAAACCAGATACCCCCAGCAAGGAACTTTCTGTTACCATCAAGACTGAGAAACTCCGCTCTAGGCAGGCGTTTTGCTTCTATCTATTTCTATTCTGGATATCTGGATTGTTTTCTTTCTCATTGTTCCTTTAGTCCCTTTGTAAAAACACCAACTCTCCCAATTAATGTTTCACTCAGTCTTACTTGTACATGGTATCTCTTGGTGTTGCTTGCATTTTTACAAGGTGAACCTGGAGATACAATATAAATAAATGAATCTCAGGTTATAATTTTCAGTTCCAGAAGAAGGCTAGGAAGAAGGGGGGTTTCATTTTAGAATTTAAAAGAAAAATTTTAAATAGTAGAATACAGGAGTAACTTGGAGAAACACTGCCCTGGGCTTGGTCTTGGTCTAGATGACATCAATAAAGTGAATTGGTCACATGAAGTACTGAGAAGTTTCAGTTCATATACAACTTATGTTTACACTGTACAGAAGTCTACTTCCTATGCAACAGCATTATGTATAAATATACATATTTGTTAAAATACTTTATTGCTAAAAATGTTATTAATCTTCTGAACCTCCGCCAAGTTATAATCTTTTCGCTGGTGAATGGCCTTGCCTTGATATTGACAGCTACTGTCTGATCAGGGTGGTGGTTGCTAAGGTCAAGGTAATGTGGCAATTTCTTAAAACAGGGCAACAATGAAGTTTGCTGCGCAAATTGACTCATCTTTTCATGAAAAATTTCTCGGCAACATGTGATGCTGTTTGAGAGTAGATTTCCCCCAATAAAACTTTCAAAATTGGGAATTGATTTTTTCAAGCCTAGCTTATTACTGTATTGACTAAGTTCATGGAATATGTAATTCTAAATCCTTTGTTATAATTTCAACAATGTTCACAGCATCTTCATCAGGAATACCTTTCATCTCTAGAAACTACTTTCTTTGCTCACTTATAAGAGAAAAACTGTTCTAATATTCAAGTTTTGTCATGACAGGTCCACTTCTAATTTTTGCTATTCCAACCACAGCTGTATCACTTCCTCTCCTGATATCATGAACCACTCAAAGTCAATGTCTCTCAAAGTTATGTTTATGTTCATATTCTGACCTCCTCCCATGCATCACAAATTTTCTAAAGGGCATCTGAAATAGTAAATCTTCCAGAAGGTTTTCAATTTGCCTTGCTCAGATCTATCAGTGTTGTCATCTAGACAACTATTACCTCATGAAATGTATTTCTTAATGGAAAAGACTTGATATTTTAAATTACTCCTTGACCAATGGGCTATAGAATAGCTGCTGTGTTAGTAGGAATGTGAACAATGTTAATCTCCTTGTATATCTCCACCAGAGCTCTTGGGTGACTGCATGCGTTGTCAATGAGCTTTCAAAGGAATCCTGTTTTCTGACCACCAGATCTCTACAGTGGGCTTAAAATATTCAGTAAACTATGCTGTAAACATGTGCTGTCATTCAGGCTTTGTTGTTTCATCTATAGAGCACAGGTAGGGTAGATTTAGTATAATTTTAATCAGGGCTCTAAAATTTTCAGAATGGTAAATGAGCATTGGTTTTAACTTGAAGTCATCAACACTATTACCCCCTAACAAGAGAGTCAGCCTAGCCTTTGAAGATTTGAAGTTAGGCCTTGATTTCTCCTCTATAGCTATGTAAGCACTAGACAACATATTCTTTCAATATAAAGCAGTATTGTCTACATTGATAACATTTTGTTCAGCATAGCTACCTTGATCAGTGATCTTAGCTAGATCCTCCGGTTAACTTGCTAGAGCTTCTGTCTCAGCACTTGCTGCTTCACCTTATACTTCTATAAAACGATGATGGCTTCTTTCACTGAACGCCAAGAACTAACCTCTGCTGTCCTCCAATGTTTCTTCTCCAGCTTCCTTACCTCTCTTAGCCTTCACGCAATTGAAGGGAATTGTAGCTATTTAATCTTTTACCCACGACACTTAAACTTTCTCCATATCAGCATTTGGGTGGCATAGCCTTCTTATCCATGTGTTCACAGGAGTAGCACTCTTAATTTATTTTAAGATCTCTCCTTTTCATTAAAACTTGCCTAACAGTTTGCTTCAAGAAGCTTAGATCTTGACCCAGCTCAACTTTCCACATTCCTTTCCCACCAAGTTTAATCATATTTAGCTTTTGATTAAAACTGACAATGGCTTGACCATGTACAGAACATCATTAAGGTTATTAATCAGTCTGATTTCAATACTGTTGTGGTTCAAGGAAAGGGAGGTCCAAGAAGAGGGAGAGAAGAGAGATGGGGAGCAGCAGGCCAGTGGAGCAGTCAGAACACATGCAACATTTATTAAGTTTGCAGTCTTGGTTTTTGGTGCCCGAATGCTGTTACAATAGTAATGCCGAAGATCACTGATCACATATCATTATAAGAGATAAATTAATAATGAAAAACTTTAAACATTACAAAATAACCAAAAAGTGACACTGGGACATTAAACCACCAGTGCTGTTAGAAAAATGATACCAATAGACTACCTCAACTTAAGGTTCCCATAAACCTTCAATTTTTTAAATGTGCAGTATCTGGGAAGCATAATAAAACAAAGTGCAATTAAATGAGTATGCTATTACTGGTGAGAAGTTAAAAATATCGACACATAAATCGATATTTCAGAAGAAAAGATTTTTCAGAAGAAAAGCTGAAAATTTAGATAATGTTTCCAATATATCTGATAAGATGTTCATGGAAAGGACGCTTTTGCTCCATAACAATGAAATTTTATGTTTTTGATGGAGTAATAGTTTTATTCATCTTTAATCTACTGTGTGTCATTCAACTAGAAATCAATGCAGTACGAACAAGAAGGCAGCCATTTATTACCCCATTCATTTGCCCTTTAAACTCTAGTGATCACCTACTTCATGGCTTTTCCTTTGTAAAAAATGTTTACTAATTGTATTTCTTCAATATGATTATTGATTAACATATGGGTACAAGTGTTGAGTTTATATTGCTTGCATTTGTTAGGTAAATCCAAGTTGTAGTTGCTTTAGCCTTTCACCCAGAAAGTGTTGCTATATACTCCTACACTGTACTGTTGATAGTGTAGAGCTTACATTATCACTTACACTTTGATAGGCAAGAGCTTATCAAATCCTCTCCCTCATCTCCCTTCCTAACACTTGATTTGATTTTGCTTTTTTCTTGGGTGGGCGTGTAGTTATTTATCTACCATGTTCATATTAGTCTTGAGTATATTGGGCACTTGCTTTTCCATTCTTGTCTTACTTTGCTTAGGAGGATGTTCTCCAACTCCATCCAGGTAAATACAAAAGATATAAAGTCTCCACCTTTCTTTATAGCTGAATAGTATTTCATAATCTACATATACCACAGTTTATTTCTTCATTCTGAGTTGATGGGCACTTGGGTTGTTTCCACATTTTTGTGATTATGAGTTGATCTGTAATAAACATCCTAGTGCAAATGTCAAAAGGTATAAAGCTTCTGCACAGCTAAGGGCATGATGACTAAAACAAACAACTTTCAGAAGGGGAGATGATATTTGCATGTTACAAATCTGAAAAAGGGCTAATAATCAGAATCTACAGAGAACTTAAAGAAGAAAAGAGCAAATAGCCCCCATTGATCATTGGGCAACAGAACCTTCTTCTAAGAAAACAGATAAATGGCCAAGAAACACATGAAAAAATGCTCATTATCCCTAAAAATCAGAGAAATACAAATTAAAACCTCCTTGAGATGTCCCATAAGTCCAGTGAGAATAGCCCACATCAGAAAGTCCCAAAGCTGCAGATGCTGGCGTGGGTATGGAGTTAAATGTACAGATATGTACTGTTGGTGGGACTGAAGACTAATACAGCCTTTTTGGAAATAAGTATGGAGAATCCTCAGAGAGCTGAAAGTAGGCTTTGCATTTGATCCTGCAATCCCATTACTAGGTATCTACCCAGAGGAAAAAAATCATTTTACAACAATGACATTATTTAACTTATATTTCAGTGGAAAAACATTCACTGTAATCCAATAGTACATAATTATCTATGTAAATTCTTTGTACTGATTGTTTTGATCAATAATAGTTTTAGAACTACTATTCCACTATTTCTATTTTTAGAATAATAAACTATTGAAAAGTGCAAGAGAAACTCACACAGCTTTACTTGTATTTTGACCTTGGAATTCATTCCTAAAGTGCTTCTACCATTAGGTGAGAGTTAGATGACTCTCTATACTCCAGGTGCTCAGCATAGGGTTTAACTTGGAAGACTGGTTATTATGAACAGAAAGACCAAACATAATGGTAAGGGGCAAAAGGGCTGGAAAGTAAAGTGTGTAAATTATTGGCTGATATTAATAGAGAATATTGGTATTTAAAGGAAGAGAAAGATAAGAATGAAAATATGATAATAGAAGAATATTGTAGGTAAATCTTTGGAGAAAAAAGCAAGAGAGAAGGAAGACTCGAATCTATTCCTTAGTTCTTGAGCCTGTATCTCTCTAAGGACCCAGCTGTATTGAAAAGAATTAGCAGAACAAGAGCAGATGTACAGATTACCAACTAAGAATCAGTGGAAGAAAAACTCTAATATGGAGAAAAGATCCCAGCGCTCTTTGTATCTTTCTAGTAATAGTTTTAAATATCTTTTTTAGGTGAGTATTTCCTTACAATTTTAAATAGTTAAAATGAAATAAGTTTGAAATACTATGTGACATGACACAATCTTAAAAATAGTGTGGATTGACCTTCTGTTGGAGCCTACAATTCCTCTACTAGGAGTATATCCAAAAGACCAAAAATCACTTTGCAAAAAAGATACTTGCACCAGATTATTCACTGAAGCTCAATTCGTAATAGCCAAGTCATGGAAGAAGCGCAAATGCCCATCAACCTTTAAATGGATTAATAAATTGTGGTGTATGTATACCATGGAATACATATGCAGACTTAAAAAAGATGGAGAATTTACCTCTTTTATGTTCACATGGAGGGACCTGGAACATATTCTCCTGAGTAAAGTATCTCAAGAATGGAGGAAAAGTATACATGTACTCAGTACTTCTATGAAACCAACTTACATTTACTCACACTTTCTTATGAAAGATAGAACACAACTATAGCCCAGGATGAAGGAGAGAAATGGAGTGGGAAGGGAAGGGAGGGTAAATGGTGGGACCACACCTATGGGGCATATTGCAAGGGTGTAAGTCAAATCCGTCAAGTGTAGAATATAAATATCTTAACACAATAATCAAGTAAATGAAGCAAAAGCTATGTTGATTGGTTTGATGTAAGTGCATCAGATTGTATTAAAAAATCAATATATTGTACCCCACATATGCATAAATGTATTCATGATCTATGTGCATATGACTTAATAAAAACAATAATAATCTGCCAACTTGGCCAGAAAACAGAAAAAAATAGTGTGGATTACCAATAACAATCATTTCACTTTTTCTATGATTAAAAGTACAGGAAATATATAACTTCTTATGTTCTATTAATTTCCATGATGATATTTAATTCCAAGCAAAAAAATTTCTTTTGGATAAAAAAATTAAATTGTGCTTATAAAGCTATCAATCTGTTATTAAGCAACATAAGTATGTGTTAATTGTGACTAAATTCTATAAGCAACAAAAATGAAAAATGGTTATTTTCCAATTTCCATCAACTGAACAATTTTCTTTGGTCTATTCCAAGACCATTATATTAATTTAACCTTTAGATATTCATTCATTTTGTTTTCTTTGTGGAAAAGAGAATTATAATATTAGCAATAAATTCTGAAGGACAGAAATCAAGTAAATCATGTCCCAGGCAGAATCATAAACTGACAAAGAGAACATGGACAACCACATGAAGTGACTGAATCCATTAGTCTATAATGTATGTGCCTATGGCATACACAAACACTTGTAATAACAACAATTAAGGCAGTAGTATTGAATAATCAATTTTTTGTCACCTGATGTGCATGGATATTCTGCTTGAAAACAAAGACAGGGAGTATATGCTGTGGTTTAGAGGAATTTCTTTATCTGTACAGCGACATGCAGAGGAAGAAACTTAATTGACAAGTAAGACACAGCTCATTAAGTCCGTCATCTTTACACTACAGTGAATGGGACATTCATTTGTCATTCTGTCACTAAGCAGCTGTAAGAGGTAGTTTCAAATGCTGGATTTAGGACGTCCAAAAGGCTTACAGTTAATTCTGTATGGTTATGGTTTCAAAATGCCTTCTGATAATAAATGACTTAAAAGGGAGAATAAAAGTCATGCCAGAACTTTAGTGAATAAAGCCACTCGGTGAGTATAATTTATATTTGAATTTTTATCTTTTAAACCAGATGTAGCAAATACAAAATAGTATTTGCATTCTAAATGGGTAGTCCAAGCAAGAGCTAAAAGTGGAATTCTCAACATCATTATGGCACAGGAAATGACAAAAATGCAAGGTGTTATTCCATAAAGTATAAGCTTTCAATCTTCAATTTCCCCCCATTCACATGATTATTGAAATTGATTTTGAAAACTTATGTGCTTTACTTAGCAAAAACTTTACTATCACATTTTTCTGCCCTTGTTTATAAATTTTTTTTTTTTGCAGTTTTTGGCTGGGGCTGGGTTTGAACTTGCCATCTCCGGCATATGTGGCTGGCGCCCTACTCCTTTGAGCCACAGGCACTGCCTATAAATATTAACTATTGTGTGATTATTTTTAAAATATACTTAAATTTTACTTTTTTTCACTTTCATATCAGCTAATTTGCTTAGATTCTATTTTGATGCAAAGTATCCTCAATACACACGTGTGCAAAGACACACACAGCATGACTTCTGTCCAGAAACTGTAATGTTATCAATATATATCATTAAATTGGCTTTCTCAATGGCGTATAAGAATATCATTCCATGTTCCTCAGGCACAGATAAGCAAATATTTTAATGGATTTCTTGCTTCTGGAGTGGTCTTTTAAAAGTTTTACAGCACTGAATTCAGAAAAGGTGGGGGATAAGTAAATTCTATCATTTCTTCTAAAGGTAAAGAAGCAGTAATAAGTCTTCCACTGGTCTAATGCCCTCTTGGGCACTAGGGAAATACAGAACATTGATGCAATCATTTTGCTGTGATTTAAATGATGGAAAATCCTCCTAGTTTTCTACTCTTGTATCTGTTTCCCTGTGGGTTTTAGAATATGGACATTCAAAATGAAGTTGCCATCCACAAGCTTCCTTTGTTGTTAGGACGATGAAGCGATGCCAGGTGAAAAGAAAGGACCAAAGAATATCTGTCCTCTGACAGCATGGAGCCCTCACACTGTCTGAGATGTGGCCATTTCTAGTTCTGTTTTCTATTTAAGCCACTTTTCATATTTTATGTGTGGAAAGGATCGAGTTGTATGTATGCCAACCTAACTTTAACTGGTTCAATAGCATGCTGCAATTGAAACGTATAAAGTTAATTAATAGCTATCATAAATAGGATAGGCTTTGGAAAAAAAATAATAAATCACATCTTTTGATTCCATAGAATTAAAATTCTAGTGAGAAAAAATATTAAGTCAAAATTTATGACAAAAATTAATAATAGGAACAAATCAATGATGGATAACTATTATTTTAACAGAGTGAAAGAAGAGATCAAAATTTCCTATGAGGTTGGAGAAGGTAAGTGTAACAGACAAAAGGATAATTTCCAGACAGATGAAATAATTCTCGCTTATTCATTCATGCATGCATATATTATTCAATATGAATTTATCAAGTATTAATTGTGTGTTTATAGCCATGTTAGTTCAAGTTTCACTGTCTCAGTCATTTATTAATTTGACATTGTTTCACAGTACACTTTGCCTCTCTCTGTGGCATTCCTTAGATTGTCTAGGCCTTTTAATATTTTGAGGGCCATTTTACAGATTAGGAACCCAAACATGAATTTAAAGTGAACTTAAAACAACTTATTGAAGCTCACGTAGCTAAAAATGGATAAACAAGGCTTCAGCCACGTGATGCTGAAGTCTGCCCTATATATCAAGGATTTGCCTTTATTCCTAAGAAGTTCACATTGTGGCAGAGAAGGCCCTGCAGGAGCACAGACATTCTAATAAAAGGTAAACACTGGCATAATAAAGTATCGAGTATTTATAGTTGAGCAGAGAATGATTCTTCTTGACGGGCTCACAGTGGGAAGGGAGAAGGAAGTTCACAAAATAATTAACAATGAAGATGAAACTTGAAGGAAGTGTAAGAATTCACAAGGCACAAAATGAGAGAATGAACATTCTAAGAGGAAAGGACGTGTGAAGTGAGACAAGCAGGTGTAAGATAGCGCGCTTCCTCAGAACATTTCAGTGTGGCCGCAGCTGGGTTTGCTATGAGGATCTAAGGAGACTGGTGGAGGACTCCAAGGAGGGACTTGTAAGAAACAGGGAGTGGCTCCTGGAATCTGCGGCCAGGCAGAATGTAATAAGGAAGAGGACTGAGGGAAGGTCCTGGCGTTTGATGAGGAGGACACTCTATGAAGGAACTTAGGAGTGGGAGAACTGAAGCAGAAATTGGTGTAAGTGGAGATGCTGATAATTTTAAGACAGTTGAAGTGAATGGAGTGAGGTATGTGAATAAAATTTGAAGGAAGAGTTCCCTTTACTCCTGGGGTGGGGTGGGGGGGTGTATTTTGAGGGTAGAAAACAGTTCAGCCTTTCTAGGGGAAGGAGGTAGTGTGGAGGAAGCTGCAGAAAGACTATTAATGGCTCAGGTTCCTGGAGGAACGGGAAGAGAAAAAAGGAGGCAGTGCAGATGGGGAGCACAGACTTAAAACCAGCTAGACAATGTGCTCAGCTGAGAAAAAGAGAGGAAGAATCTCTAGGGAATAGAAAACTTCAGGGATGAAAAGATGCTACTGATTAGTATAAGTTAAGGCAAATGAGTTGACAATAATGACAAATGTTTTGCGACAGCTGCTAATAACAGATTAGATATATTATTCTAAATAATTCTGGAATGCTAAGTAAGAAATAAATACAATGAGGTATAAACTGAATCCTCTCAATGAATTACTATGCACTTTGAATGAACTGTACTTCTATTTACCTCATTCTCCAATTTGTTTAATGGAAATATTTTCCTAAGTGAGCTAGTAGGGTTAACTACCAATGCCATATGTATTTATTCTTATAAGCAACAGGAGAAAAAACATCATACATTCTCAAAAGCAAGTGTTTTTGAATTGATGATATTTCTTGTAAACTACTTTGGCTAATTTGCTAATAATTTAGATTTTCCAGTAAGCCACAAGTATGTACCAAGGTTACTATCACCTGGTATTAACAAACCACAACTTCTAATTTGATATTATTCAGGACATTTGTCACTGCAGCAATATAGGCAAAACGCCTATATGCCTCTGGCCAAAAAAAGCCGTTTGAGAGAGAGCAGTGAAAAGACTTTGTGCAGGCATACTTGTGAGAAACTGAGGCAGAATCCCATGTGGCTTGGTTGGTTGTGGGCTTAACATGACTAAGGCTTTGGCTGGAAACATCATTTATTGCATTAAGGAATTAAGGTTGACTTTATAAGGCCAATAAAAAAAAAAAATTTGGAAAACTGGCCAGATATCCATCAGTAACCTGTGGTAAGTAACAAAGGTCCCCTTGCTGATGGGTCTGGGAATGGAAATGTGCTGGGGACCTCAAGAGAAGAGGAATTTACCCAATGCATACAGGTATGTAATGGCACAGATGAAACCTGGGCTCATGAAAGGCTTTTGAGAAGTCCAGCCTGAGAATTCCTTACAAAAGGCTTCAGCAAACCCCCCCTGACTTAAGGCCTACATGGGAGGAGAGGTTTGCACACAAACTCCTGTATGCCCAAGAAGTTTCTTTATGCCTTGCTTAAAGATTCGAAGTAACAGCCTCCAAACGGCAAGGCCAAAAAGGGCAGGTATTCAATCTACCTTATTCCTCCATAGCCTCAGGCTTCGTCAGATAAAAACAAAGAAAGTAATGACTGATAACATGTTCTCCATTAAGTTATGTTGAACTGGGTTATGTTGAAAGGGTTGTGCTTAAAGGTGTATGTTGGGTGGATTATCAGATTACTTTGGAGGAGTTACTTACAGGGCAGGTGGTCATAAGATGTTCAAATGGATTAATGAAGTCAATGATGTCCAGTGCGCATGTGCAGAGGGATTGTAATGAGTATTAATGAGGTCATTGCTGTATAGTGCGCGTGCACAAGATTGCCTATATAAACCAACAGTAAATAAAGAAGCTCACCATTTTGCCTGAGCAAGCAGATGATCACCTTTATTTAAAACACAATTTCAATAAGTGTGCTTATTTTCCGGGACATCGCTTCTCCACAAGACCCTTATGGCAACACAGCAACAAGTGAATAGCTGCAAATTGAAAATATTTCCACCTTATTTCCTATAAAAGTGAAATGACTTTTATAAGAAGGTATAAATAACTTTTATAAGTGAAAATATTTCCACTGTTATATTGTCATGTCATCTGTTTTTCTGTTCTCATCTTTTGAATTTCTTGTACATCTGCACACTGTTATAGCAAATACAGTGTACAATAGATAGAAAAATTCTGATCCCTACTTCTGAGTGTCTAAGACAAAACCGTAATATGAAGAATTTTCAAAAGTCAAGTGAGTCCCTTAAGTCTCTGTAAGTCCAGAAACTTATGGTTCAAATGATATTGTCAACACACCCTAATCACCTGAACAGAGTTATTTGCTGCTGGGTTATTAGAGGTCTCAGTTCAGCATCTCCACTTTTCAACCTTTCCACTGGTCACTGACATCCACAGCAGTTTGCTATACTGCAATAAAATAACTGAGCTGTTTCTATCAGCTGGGATTTCAGATTCACTTTTCTTGAAATTTCTGAAAAGTGGCTAGCTCACTAGGAGGGAAAGTTCTGAAATATGTGGGCAAAAGAGAAACAAAATAGTACAGCACATAATCTTGGTTTATAAAATCCCTGTCGGGAATTTGAAAGTGTCTACATAAATACTAGGGGGAAGGCCACATCTGTGTCACTGAGTCTTCTTTGTGTTTGCTACCACAGAAAGTTGTTTATAGCATTTTGTGAAGAATGATCAACTATCCCCAAGAAGTAAATATGTACCCTTTATAATACAAAAAGTTTAAAATATACGTGAAGTAAAATGTATTTCTGTATTTTTTCAGATACATAGTGAAAAAATCATTAGAAAATACAGCATAGGTTTTATTAAAGGTTTTTATTTCTATATATATATTGTAAATAGCACCAATGCATAGTTTATGGATTTTCTCATAATTACACATTTTATTTATCTAAAACATTTCAATATAGATTTCTAGATAAATGAATGATCTCTAATTCTCATAAACCTTACAGACCTTTTACTATTTCAGTAGTCTTTAGTTTTCAATTAGAATATTTGATGCATAAAATATATTTCTAAAAGGCACACAACATTCTGGGATCCATAAAGATAGCTAGTATTGTCATATTTCAGATTTTTGGCATAGCATGTGATTAATTAAGTTTTCTTAGGTAGAAATAAATAAAAGAACTTACAATATTCATTTTAATTGCTTTCTTTTTGCTATTTGTTGCAATTAAATTTGCTGTAATAATTCACTATAAAGTAAATGTCTGGAAAGTTCAATCAGTAAAACATTTCACATGAGCCATAGAAAAAATACAAATTATTATAAAATAAGTTGGCTCTGCACCTATAGCTCAAATGGCTAGGGGGCCAGCCACATACACCGGAGCTGGCAAGTTCGAATGCAGCCCAGGCCCGCCAAATAACAATGACAACTACAACCAAAACATAGCCAGGCATTGTGGTGGCTCAATTTGTAGTCCCAGCTACTTGGGAGGCTGAGCCAGGAGAATTGCTTAAGCCCAAGAGTTTGAGGTTGCTGTGAGCTGTGATGCCACCTTACTCTACCCAGGGTGATAGTTTGAGACTCTGTCTCAGAATAAAATAAAATGAATAAAATAAAATAAATCTTGATTATTTTATTGAAGTGATTATCTAGCCTCATATTCAAAGCCAATCATGTATAATAGAGATAGAAATTATGATGTCCTGGTAATATCAAAGTAAATAGAAGTTTTAGACTACAATGGAGATTGCTTAATTAAGAAAGAGGTATTATATGATACAGAATAGTGCAATTGAAGGGGTAGGGGCAGATAAGAAAGATGGGATTTGCTAAAAGCTGACAAATGTGATGTTTAGAGAGAACATCAGACATAAGAATAGCCACAACTGTTTAAATTACTGAAATTACTGCTTTATTGGATATGCTTTTCTCCATGTTTTAGCCAAGCCATGCCTATTACCTGCCATTGACAATTGCTACCTACCCTCCCTCCCATACCACATGGTCTCAAACATCCTCCCTTAGAAATAGAGTGAAGATCAGACACAATTCGACTCCAGCTGGAGGTCTCTTTAATGCATTATGATAACCCCCAAGTCAAAGAATGGAGCCTACCATCTCCTAGTATGTGCAGATGAAGACAGGTATTAAGGTGAAGGCTTCTGCTGATGTCTTCCAGAGGACAAGTAAACTATATCACTAAAGATATATTCCATCTTAATACAAAATGAAAAACACTTCTTTTTCCTTTTTATCAGTTTATTCTGCCCAGTTTTAATATAATGCTCAGGTGGGTGGCATGGTGGTGGTGGTGATGGCGGTGGGTGGCATAGTGTCAGAGAGAGGATATACCATCATTTTACCCTGGAATGCTAAAGCAAGTGTATCGGTTTATTGGAGCTGTGAGAACATAGTACTACACACTGGGTGGCTTAAGTAACAGAACTTTAACGCTCACACTTCTGCAGGCTAAACATGCAAGATCAAGATGTTGGCAGTTTGGTATTTCTGAGGCTAGTAGAAATATCTAGGTAATTATTAAAAGTGCATATTAGTGTATTTCACTTTCAAAAAAGAGAATAATTGGAACATGGTTCTTTCATGTGCTATTTGAACACATTTTATTGGATTCCATTCAAGAAAATTAACATTCCCTTGGGAAATCACTCTATTCACGACACTGGGCTATGTATGAAATAGGATCACTCTATTCGTGACACTGGGCTAAGTATGAAATAAATAGATCTTATCATAACATTCATATGCACAAATGCATCAGTAGAGCTGTGTTTATAAGAATCTAGTTATATTTAAAGTCATACAGATCCAGAATAGAAGACACCTCCTTATGTTATTGAAAAATAGGCTCTTATTAAAGAAACGCAGCTTTATTATTCAAAGGTACAAGTGCAACTTAGGAGAAAGGGAACGTAAAAAGCAAGGCAAAGGAAGAGAAGGACAGTGATTGGAAGGGAGAAAGATGTGACTTAAATCTCACATAGGCATTGAAGTGTGACATGGAGGGCTGACCCAGGAGGAAACGACCGCCGAGATCTGCCATTCTATGAGCATCTGTGAATGACTGAGCCGTGGGGAAATGCCAGGAGCAAGAGTGCTAGAGGTTGAGATTCTGCAGTTTGACCTGGTTGTGTCTACCTGATGCTTCAGCAAAAATGCTGGCAAAGCTCTACGGGAAGAAGCCGCAGTAACATCATTAGACAAGGTGGAAGAAGCTGCAGTAACATCCTGGGAAAAGGAAAGATTGTCTATTTCCAACCCAGACGATGGCAGAAATATCAACTTGTAGTTAACCAGAAAGAGTTACATATGTTTAGCAAAATCTTTCCTTTCCTAAAATGGCCATGGATTGTCATGACATACAGGGAGCATAAAAATGAGAGGAACTGGAAAGATGGTATTTTTGCATGTTAAATGTTTATAAAGAGGTATTTCTCCAAAGAAGATGCACAAATGGCTGAGAAGCACATGGAAAGGTAATCAGTGTCACTAATTCTTAGGAGAAATACAAATCAGAACCACTATGAGATACTACCTTGCACTTGTTAGCGTAGCTATCATCAAAATAAGCAGAAAATAATAATTTGGTATGGATGTGAAAAAATCAAGAGTTTGTGTACACCACTGTGGGAATGTAAAATCCCATAGCCTCTGTGGAAAACAGTATGCAAACCCTCAAAAACTAAAAGTAGAATTTCCACATGATCCAGTGAATCCACCTGAGTATATACCCAAAAGAAATGAACGCAGGGTCTTGGAGAGACATGTGTATACCCATGTTCACAGCAGCTTTATTCAGCAAAACCAAAAGGTGTAAGAAACCAAATTTCCATTGATGATGGATGAACAGATAAACAATTTGGTATACACATAAAACGGAGTATTACTCATCCTTAAAAAGGAGGAAATTCTGAAACATACTACAATTGAACAAACTTTGAGGATATTAAGCTGGGCTGATGACAGAAAGATAATATTGTATGATTCCACTTATATGAAGTACCTAGAATGGTCAATTTCAGAGAGACATAAAGTAGAATGATAGTTTCCAGGGATAGGAGGGAGGAAGGACTGGAGAGCTTTTGAATAAGAAGAGTTTCAGTTTTACAAGGTGAAAAGTGTTCTGCAGACGGATGGTGGTAAGTAATGGTTACACAACATTATGAATCCATTTAACACCACTGATGTGTATACTTAAAAATTTCATGTAAGTTAAAGTGAAATAAAAAATAGTTGAGATGGTGAACTGTATGTGTATTTTGCAATAATAAAAAATTTAACAATTAAAAAAAGAGAGCATGGAGAGCTTTTAGAATGCTTGACAGGATGCAGTGCTGTGTAATAAAGAGTGTTGACACTGAAGACAGATTATCTGCTTGGGATTCAGTACTCATCAGTGAGAATATAGCAATCTTGCTGTGGCTGACTTCCCTCATTTGGAGGGACTGGTAACAGTGACTCCATCCTGGCTCACTGTGATAATCAAATACTCATGAGGCACATAATAAAAATTAGCTATCATTATTTCAAGTATCTGTTTGTGGAGAGCAGGCTGAAGTAATCTACAGAACAACCTAAGCTGGAAGGATGGCTATAGACTTGGTGTCACCTCATCTGCCCATAAAGGGGAATTATGACTATATAGGTAGGAGAGCAGAGATTACAGTACAGAAAACGGGAGCAGAAAGGGAGGAGACTAGAATCCCGAGACTGTACAAACATAAACCAGAGAAGGAGGCCTGACAGGCCACTGAAAGCAAAGCCTAATAAGAAAAGGAGAAAGCCAGAGGCATCACCAAAGAGTAGACAGGCCGAGCTGGAGAAGGAGATGATCGTAAATCAGGAATTTTAACTACATTTCGGAGGAAATGAATTTAAAACTTTAAGCAATGACAGATTTCTGCAGTGACAAGAAAAAAAGGAGACGAAGAACTTGAATGGCTGTAGGATTGGAGGTAGATATGAAGTGCAAAGTACAGGAACATATCAAGGTTCAGGAGACAAGGTTGTAACCATAAAATGAAAGAGAGTGTTCAATATCGTAACTATGTGGCAATGTAAGAGGAAAAATTCATTCCTTCAATTCCTACACATTAAAGCAAAGCTTGTATATGTGATCCAAATATATGTCGAAAGCCAAAAGGTGAAGTACGGTTGGTTGTTGAAAGAATATAAAGAACTAGGATAATGGTCACAGGGATTAAGTTTAAGTTTAATAAACACCTACAACAATGGAAAATGTGCCTCTCATTCAAGGGGCTCCTGCCAAGTGTGACCCTGAGACTCAGTGCACACCTAGGGGTGACAAAAGGAGGAGGAAGAGGTGGGAGGGACGGGGCAGGGTAGAGAGCAGGTCAGTATGTTCTCCATTTTTTATCAAGCATCCTATCTACATCACCAAAAGAGGTGAAAAGAACAAAGGTAATTCCTACTCCCAAATCAACAATAACAGTTACAAACATGGGATGTGTAGTTTCCAAATCATTTCTCAGAACATAGTAAGCCCTCAAGAAATATGTGATGAATAAATGAGCAACTCAAGCTCACTTTAATGTTGTATCTTTAAAGAAGCAAAGACTAGAAATTGTTGCAAGACTACTGCTTCCATTCTTCATGAATATGAGAATGGAAACAAGAAAAACCCCAACAGACTAAAAAGACATTCAAAAGTTGGCATTGGTTCTATACCAGTGGTTTTCAAAGTGTTATATGAGGCTCTTGGGAGTCCTCGAGATCCTATCAGGGGATCAACACTACTTTCAACAATTTATCTGAAATTGTGTTTCCTGTTCCCTCATGTTGAAATTTGCAGTAATGTTGGTAAAGCCACAGTGGGTAAAATTATAGGTGCCTTAGTCCTAACCACAGCGCTGGCACTGGACCGGACCGGTCAACACTCAATGGCCACAGATTTATTCTTAACAAGTAAACTGATGTAAAATCCAGTTTCATTTAGGAATAGCCTTGATAAAGCAGTAAAAATATATATGTGCAGATTTTATTAATCTTTAACCCTTGGGGACACCTTTCTAATATCCTATGTGATATAATGAGAAGTCTGCATAAAGCCACCGTGTGATTGAGATGTGAGAAGATTCAGCCAGGTCTTTTTCCTCAAACCCCATCCACATGGAAGAATGACTGACAGAAACTGGTAATTTAGACTTTTTTGAGAATCTGACAGACATTTTTCTCAAAAATAAATGAAGTGAGCCTATTTCTTAAAGGAAAACAGAATTATACTACTTGTTAAATTTAATAAAATTCAAAATTTCAAGCAGAAATAGAATTTGGAAAAGATATATAACTTGATAGGTTCTCAACATTTAAAGAGTTCGTGATAAAACTTGTGATGATATTAATGAATGTGATGTTTTGATATATATAATGAAATATCTCACATTTTAACAATCTGCACAATTCAGCAAATCAACATTTTTTAAACATGAATGATTGTTACAAAACCTTTCATAAGAAAATATACATTCAAAGAGCACATCAGCTCTATAGACTTTCATTTACCAGAGTGAAAAGTTTATTGATATGATTTCAGATTCCCCACTGCAACTAACACTTAAGGAACTATTTTTCAAGTTTATTGTAGTATCAAATAAACTTCTCCCTTTCTAACTCTTTGTGTGCATGAGGCTAGATTTTCTTGAAACAGATTTGTAAAAGTATAAAACACTAACTTCTCAGGAATTTGTTTTTGTCTGATAAAATACAGTTACTTTTTAAAAAAAGTTATGTTAGCATTCCCTGGATTTACATCACATTATAATTTTTAAATAAACAAACATTGTAATTTGTCTAAATTTCTGATATAGCAGCCATTCATATATATAACTTATAAAGACAAAGTTCTGTGGAACCTTCACCAATTTCATATGTAAAAGCAGTTCCTGAGTTCAGGAGGTCTGACAATTGCTTCTGCAATCCTCTCAGCTAGCAACAAGGAAGAATCAAGAACTAGACTTTGTGCTGTTGAAGGCTGAATTTATGGACCTGCTGTATCTGATTTATTTTAATTCTTTTGGGGGTTCTGATTTCTCATCAAGAGGCTCATCCTTCCTAATACACACCCCCTACAAGCTTCCCTCTACCAGAACTCTGCCTGGGGTCGTGTTTTTACTCTAGTCCTTGGCTTCACTTTACCCTTGGCCTGTGGGTCATGTTTCCTCTGGAAGTCTATTCTGGCCCAGCAGAGAAAACACCAGGACCTGCCATAGGCCTGTTATCTGTAAAGAGACACACATTTCGCCTCACAGTACTGAATCGTACTTGCAAACCTGATGATGTTTTATTACATTATCTTCCCAAATTTCAGTAACATTTCCAAATTATAAACTAACATGACTATATAAAATCTTCCATGTCAGTAAGCTTGAAATTTCCTCATATACAACTAAGGTATTTGAGATCAACATCCAGGAAATATCATTTCTTAATATTAATGATATAAATAACTATCATTTATGTTGGAAAAGCTGCTTCCTGGCCTGTTTTTTTGTTTGTTTGTTTTTGCAGTTTTTGGCCGGGGCTGGGTTTGAACCTGCCACCTCCGGCACATGGGGTCGGTGCCCTACTCCTTTGAGCTACCGGCTGTACTATAGTAGCTCATGAGCACTGCAGGCTTGGCATCTTTTCTTTGTGATCACTGTACTTCAAATCTTTTGTGGCCCAAAATACCATAAGCTCTTTCAAGTAAAACAAATAACTTACTGGCAAGCAGAGTTAAAGCTCATACACAGTAAGGTCCCAAACCCATGCTATTTAATGATCCATGGAGAGAGACTGGCTACATCACTATAAAAAATTTATAAGCATAACAACACACAACCTACTTAAAAATCCAACCGTGGTATTTACCGAAATGATCGCTAGGTTTTTTCTATGTTTCCTAAGATTTTATGCAAAGTTGCAAATGCTGCACTGCAGTCGCAACTTTTCCAGAAGCGTCTCATTAATGCCAACTAAGTGGCTTTGTGCGGTTCACTGTGGCCCTGCCTAGTTGGTCTTTGACTTTTTCTTCAAAGTCCTGAGCTGGTATTAGGAAAGAAGATAAAAACAAAATAAAATTAAAGATGACATTCCCATGCAACTTCTTCAAGAGGAGAACCCACAGTTGTCAAAATTGCTACAGAAAAAAATATATTAAACTATAAATACAAATACGTGTGGTTGCTTGAGTGTCGTATTATGTAAGTGATAAGGTAGGAAAATGAAGTGAGAAATACAAATGTTTCCCCTTGGGCAATAATTTTTCTGGCTTCACTTGGCCTACATTGCCATGGAGAAATTCAGAAAATCAGGCAGCTAAATGGAGCTTCCTTGTAATGCTGCACCTGTTTGTATGAGAAAGGAATGCATCTGGAATGGTCAACTTTCTGGAGCTAAACTAACATTAATTGATATTTAGATGCTTATGAACTAATCCTCATCTAAATGTGGAATAAATAGTAATGAGTCTTGTGGTCTGGAAATAAAACAATCTAATAATATCAGATGGAAAATGAAAGACATAAATAGCTCCTAAATGAGCTTGTAACCCCTACTTCTGCATATGCAGAATTACAGCCCTGGAAAGATGACACAGGTCATCAGCCCTCTGGTTCTTTCTGAAAAATATATAGTTCCTGTTGGAAAAAAATACCTATATATTGGGTAACATTAAAAATGTGCACGTTTACATGTTGCGAGAAACAAGGGAGCCATTTCTCACAGGAGAATTACAGTTCGCCTGCATTCAGTGAACTTTGCAAAAGTGAAATTTTGCAATTCATTTATTCCTCATGGGGAAAAAAATTATTAACTGCAGCTTAGATTGATGAGAGGAGGGAGTGGTTAGGGAGATTATAAACTGTTGTGTCAAGCCACAGAAACTGATCCGTCCCTACCCTAATTCTACTTTGTTAGGTAAGAACAGACCTGGATCAGGATTATTTGGGAAACGAGTTGTTGTCAGTGATCATTTCCTGTTTGGACTAAATGCAGCTTATAAGAAGGAACAGAATCTGAGGACTTACTACAAATAAAAGTGACCATTTAGATTACCTACAGGGAAGAGTAGGGTGCTAAGAAAAACAAAAATGCTACTTTTGTTGTTTTTTAAATACAGGAATATTGTAGTAGGAGCAAGAGACCGTCAAATATTTCTTTGAACTATTCATTTGAATTGTTACTGGAAAAATACTACAGATGAAAATGAGGCTGGCACTTGCTACAATCCTAGCTATTTTTCTTGGTAGAGTAGGAGTGGCGTCCATACTCGGCGAGGGAGCTGCTCGATGCTGGTCTAGAGCACACACAACCCCTTTAATAGTATTTCTTGAAGTCATATTTTTGCTTCTAGTACCTGTGATGATAACATAAGCGTCTTGGTTTCTTAAAGATTGTTCCAACTGGAGTTTAGGGATAATTGAGTATTTAGTCAACCCCTAAGATAGCATCCTTCAACATATGATCCACTGGCAGCCTCACGATGCCATGGGGTACAATAAAGGACCAGTTCCTAAGGGAAACATCTAACCTTACTAAGTCAGAATCTCTTGAGAGGCACAGTACCTCGATAATTTTTTTCCATAGGAAAATCTGAAACCTATTTTTCTAGATGATAATTTACATTGCTCTAGGTCAGGGGTAAATTATTTTCACAGATAGGAAGAGAGTATTACCACAAAAGCAATGACTTGTAAAATACCACTGAATTTATTAAGGATTAAAGTGAAATAAGAAACTGGCTGTCTGAATTAAGCAATTATTCTTCCATTACACTTTACTGACCCTATGCAGCATTCTTCCCTGGATCAGGAATAAAGGGTCTAAGACTAAGTGAATATTCATGATCTATTTCCATGATTCCGCTGTTTAGGCATACAGCCACGTGGAGAAAGAAGGGAAGCTATTAATTTTGAATGCTTTAAACTCTCCACTTTTGCAGCCCTGCAAAGATGCTGTGCTCCTGGATTATGTCATCACTATATTCCTATTTGTAACATTTTCATTTTAGTCTTTCAAAAAGTGGCATAAACAAATTTCCATGCATTAAGAAAAACATTAACCTGTAACAACTAATAGAAACACGTAAATCACAGCTACCTACGGATTTCTTACAGACCACAAATCTAATTCCCATTTACAAAGTGGATGCCAGCAGTTTATGTAGGAAATAATATATCCTTTTAAATTTTGTGCCTTTAATTTGGCTTCGCGTGTAAGTGTTCATAGCACTTTAATTCCATCGCATTACTCAAAGATATATATTTCCCTGGGGCATTTTAAAACTGTAAAATCTCATGTGGGGTTTCAGAAGAATTCAAATGTTAGGGGATTACTTTCTCGAGTCTCAGATTTAACCATAATCCTGTTAGCAATGGGTAAAGAACAATACTATTGTTTTTCAAAGTTGCCTACTTGTGTGCGTGTGTGTGTGTGTGCACCTTGCTATAATCAATGTTCCCTCCTAAGAGACCTGAAACTTTGTAATCCTATTTGATACCCCAAAAGCCATATCTAAATCTGCTTAATCTCCTTCCCTATTTCGTCTGCCAATAGAAGAGGGAGCGAAGACGAAGTTTCTTTATTCTACTACAGCATCAAGGACTTTCACAACACACACTATGAAATAAGAACTGGCATCTCAACATAACAACAGCAATTTGCCTTTCCCAAGATTGTAAATCAAACCAAGAGACCTCATCAAAATAATGGAAAGCACCGAAGAGCAGCTCTTCAAGGCCGCATCAAGAAATGCTAAAGTTACACGTACTGGAAAGACTCAAAATGCATTTCCCTGACCTTGCATTCTCGGATGTTCCCCTTCCACGTGCAGAGCGCTAGTCAAGAGAAGACACTGTGTCTTGTCCATCAGGAGAAAGGGAAGCAGGACATACAAAGTTTTATTTTTGATGTTGGTCACAGTAACTACAGAACCATCACCACGTCCAGTCTACATGGCTTTAACGAGAATCTGTAGCATTTCATAAAAGTGGTGATAAAAGATAACAGAAGGGTGAGAGTAAAGAGCCTAAAAAAGAAAGAAAAATTGGGGGTAAAACCTGTAACAAAACTCGTCAGCTTCAACAAGAGATTAAAGTCTTCAGCAGGTGTTTCTTCTAGATGGCAAAACATAGATAAAGGAGAATAATGTGTATTCACCACCTGAAAACAGGTAATAACCTTCTAGTGTTTTACATCTAATAGAATGTAAGTTCTCCTGTCCCAATGTCACTGTTATTTTCCCAAGGTTACATTTGATGAGTAAGTACATATGTGATTGTTCAGCCTTTTTATTTCAAATTACAGCACACGCAATGATAAAACATTTTGATTTAATATTCATTAGTCAAATGGATTGTTAATATTCATCTTGATGTGTATTTATATTTGGGATTATTTGATTTACTAAAAGCTTAGAATACTGTATACAGAGCAGAAAACTTGTATGCATATTGCTAAGCTACGATAAATTACCTCAAGTTTAGATTATTATCTTAAAAGATGTTTTAGACTTAGAAAAACACATATTACTTCCATCTGGTAAATAGCAACTACTTAAATATTTATAAATATCATATCGTAATTCATGTGTCACACATGGTAGTGATATTCAATTTTGTGTCTCCCAATTAAAAGCCATTATGTACTGCAAAATACAGTCACCCATTTGTGTATCTAACAGGAAAATAAATGATTTCTTTAATATCTCCACAGGGATTACTTTCTCATCCTGCTGTGCAAATAATATCAATATAATATTGAAGGAGGTAAAACACCACGGCTTACTGAAGTCTGTTGATGTTTATTTTGAATAACCTAACAGAACAAATTGTTTCTGCATGGGGTTCAGGTTCATAATTGCTGATCTCAATTTTTCTTTTAAACACTTGTTCAGCTGCATGGTCAGATATTGTGTAGCATTTAGATAGCTTTGCTAGGAATGAAGTTTCCAGTTAAGCAATACACACAAAGAGGCCAGGAATACCTTCAATAAGGACTCTAATTTATGTGCCTCAAATATAAACCCTACATTATTTAACCACAACTACTGGCTTGTTGTTAATTTATAGCGGAATATGAATTTGCATGCACTTAATTAGGTGATGGGACATAAATAGATCCCAGTCCAAATCCAGCTACTTTTCAGATGGTAAAACAAGTTACAGTCGAACATATGAGTATACTAGAGACCGCCTCAAATCTTCACATTACAAAAGAAATATTAAAATGTCTTTGACCATTTCTCACCACAGGGGGGGAAATAAATATAAATTTCTCTTGAAATTTACTATTTTTAGTTTTTCTACAACAGATGGCCAGACAAAGGAGTTAAGATGTTTAAAGTATTTTATCTGATGGGTGGAAATACTTGATAAATCAAGAACAGAATCAAACATGGAGAATGGTTTTCTCTAGTTTCTCTGATCTGTTTTGAAGGTGGCCTGTGTCTTCCCATAAAATTACCTCCTCTTCTATTCACTGGCTATATTCCCTCAACTGCGGGACTATATTGTACTCTCTGTGATATATCAAATATTCAGTCAATTAAGGGCATTTATATAGTCCATTTTAAATTAGTACTTTCTGTTTTTATACATGCCTTTCTTTAATCATCTTCACTAGATTAGGTCTATCTTTCTCCTCAGCCTAAAAACTATTCTAATATCTTCAATACCAAAATCATTTTCTTTGACACTTCTGCCTCCTATACGTACCTAAAATAGAAATGGACATAAAAATTCCTTATAGACTATAAGCCATTATGGAAGAATGTGCTTTCTCGCTCTCCTTGTGGCCTATTCAGTCAAATAGGTACTAAGTGGCTGTTGTTTGCCACATGCTATTCCAGTATTTCTCAGCCCGTGGTCTGAGGAATCCAATGTTCCCTTAAATCGCTTCGGGTTACAACAGGTCAAATCTATTTCTGTAGTAATAATAAGATGTTATTTGCCTTTCCACTCTCATTGTTTTACGACTATACTAGCTGAGTTTCTGAAAGACTGCATGAACACTCACTTAACTTGAGTTAAGTCAATGCTTCAGTAGTTCTCAGTTTTTAAATTTTCTCAGCTTTTGTTATCATTGTAGTAAAAATCAGTAGCTATAATCCCACAAACCAGGGGCTGGCAAACATTTTCCGTAAAGGAAAAGGTAGTAAATAGTTTATGTTTGACAGGCCATGTGGTCTCCATCCCTACTCAACTGTGCTCTTTTAGAGAAAAGAGCTACAAAAAAAAAAAAAGTCCGTAGCTCTATTGTAATACAACTTTACTTACAAAAAGAAGAATTGCTGTATTTAGCTTGCAGACTACAGTTTAAATAAATAAAAGGTCTCTGGGTTCTCAATATTTGTATTAACTTTTATTATTTAAAAATATTTAGGGGATACAAATTTTTTGGTTTCATGTGTCAATTTTCTTATGCTTGAGTCGGGGTTATAATGTGCCCATCAGCCAGGGAGTGCTCCCTGTACCTGTCAGGTGAGTTTTCCCCACCGCCTCCTCTCCCCAACCCACCCAACCCGCTTGATTCCAATGACTTGTACTTCCCTCTGGGCACATTTGTGCTCACAGGTTAGACTCAACATAATAGTAAGTGCTAGTGGTGTTTGTTTTTCCATTCTTTAGATACTTGACACAGGAAATTGTTACAATAGGCCTTAATTCATACTTCTTCATGGCAGAGTAGTATTCCATGGTACACGTGTATCTCATTTTGTAAATCCCTTCACGAACAGCTTGGCCCTTGGGCTGGTTCCACATCTTCGCAATTGTAAATTGGAATACCATAAACATTCATGAGCAGATATCTTTTTTATTAAATGACTTATTTGCATTTGGTTAAATTCCCAGTAGTGTGATTGATAGATCAAATGGTAGGTTTACTATTTGTTTTTTGAGTAATCTCTATACTGTTTTCCATATTTTTTTAAGAATAAAGGGGTTCTGAGATCAAGAACTTTAAAAACCACTGTAGAAATCTTCCAAAGTTGAATTACACCTGTGATCTGCACTCAAGGAGTTACTTAGCAGGAAAACAAGACACAATAATTTGGGATCTCTGTCATAGTTGAGAACGTGGAAGACAGCTTGAAGTGGAAGGAGAACGTACACACGCACTCAACGCCTCCTCTTTGTTACATCTTTCTATGCAGAATGTAGGAAATATTTGGGGAAAATTGCCACAGCCTTTTATCTAATTATTTTCAAATTTTAGTGAGATTCAGAATCATCTGGGAATAGGGAAATAGTTCTACTTTAAAAATTCTTCTAACTCTGATGGTACATTTCACCTTATAAAACCTGCCTTGTCAGCCAGCGGGACCTCATTCAGTTTTGATGCAGGAGGCAGCAGGAAAAACTAATGTACAGTCACATATTAGAAACAGCATTCTAAGCATTACCTGTAGAATTTCCTGAACTAGCATTCTACTGTCCTAAATATATAAGTAGCTCCAAGCCTGTTTCTCTAGACATCTTCAGCTCTTCTTGTTTATAAATGTTCCTACAGGCCTGTTCACCCAATGCGATCTACTTTTAGCTCATCTGACTTCATTCCTGTAGCTGTTTATTCTCTTACACAGCCTGTAAAAGTTATTAATGTGAGCGCACAAAGCTTAGATGATCGGACTTTTGCATTTTGAGATATTTTTCTACCCCCAACCTCGTCTCTTTAACATTTTGCCATTTTGAGAAGCCTCTTCCATCTTCATCATTATTATTAATATCTTTATTCTCAACCACTGGCCTATTGCCTTACAGAAAATTTTACTTGCCATTGAACACTGCCTCGTCATATTATAGTTATGTGATTAGTTGACTTATCATTACAACTAGGTCTTAGAAGAGGGAGGTGTTTTCATCTCTGTTGTGTTACAGAGTTTCTGATACTCAGAAGGTACTGATTCCACGCTAACTGAATTTAGAGGATTTAGAATTTAGGTCTCATCATATATCTCCAGTGCATACTAGCAAGGCCATTTTATTGGACACATTTTCAAGTGCTATGCTTTTATTATACTCCATTCCTCAGATACTCAACCATGTCCTTTCATGCTTTCTCATCCTTTGTTCTCCACCCTTATCACTCAGGCCACACAGACCTAAACATCTAAAGCAAGCCTCATTAAGATAAAATTCAGTGTCCAGTAAGCACACAGAAATATGTTAGTATGCTGTGAAACAGTCACATAGAAGTGGGGCTGAGGGGTAAAACCCACTGACGATTTGTTCCTGTACATTCCGTTCAGACAAATGTACACAAACCCTTCAATGGGGTTAGTCCCTGACCCTCCATTGGTATAAGGCTGTTTTAACATACCTAGAACCAAGTAGTTCTCTAAAGCCCTTTCTCTGTCTGAGATAACAGACAGAGGTATTTAAAATTATTTGTATAAAGTCTCTCTTCCCTGATGCAATATAAGCTTCTTGAGGGTATAATCTGCCTGTATTCTTCATTACCATGTCCTCTACTATAGCAATTGGCTCATAAAAGACGTGTACACCACCTGGTATTATCCAAACTCCCCATTCCCTCACTTCTCCATCTCATACAAGGACTAAACTTCATGCCAGAATGTGTTGATTATCCGTAGACAGTGTTCCATTATTATCAAGTCAAATGATGACAGTACTTATGGGCTAAATGAAATCAAAAACAAAAATGGAGACTTTGAAATGTTTATGGTACAAGAACAGCTTTAGTATGATTTTGCCTGAGACATTAAATAAAATTTTTCTCACGAAATGAAACAAAATACATGAATGGGTGGCGTCTGTGGCTCAAGTGGGGAAGGTGCCAGCCCCATATACTAAGGGTTCAAACCCAACTGTAGCCAAATGCAACAAAAAATAGCCAGGCATGCACTCTGGCACTCTACCGAGGATGATAAAGTGAGACTCTGTCTCAAAAAAAAAAAAAAAAAAAAAAAAAGATGGAGAAACAAAATACATGAAATAAGAACCAAAAGAAAATCTAAAAATCTTACAAACCTCCCCATATTATTGCAGGAAATATTGATGATACTCACTAGGATGACAGCAGCTTTGTAACCCAGTGCTCCCATTTGTTCCTTACGTAGCAAACTAAATACAAACGTAAGGAGGCGATGCTTAAGGTTGACACTGAAGAAGAAAAGTAATATTTTCTTAACCAACTTTACTATAACTGACATTTTCAAGTCCATGCTTCGAAAAAGTGGACTTGGGGCCCTGACTTATTGACATGAATCAGATGAGTTTCATTATCCCCACTGTCTGAATAAGGATAATATAAATAAGTTTCTACATAGAATTTAAAAAGATCTTGCTGGGGCTCCAGGGCAAGAGAAATCTGAAAATTGTTCACCAACATTATTGTCATTGTTATGGTTGGATGAAAGAACAGATATTCACCCTTAGTAGCCCTTTGATAGGGTTTCAGGTTAAAGTATGCTGCCTGTCAGTACAACCCTTGGACTCTGATGTTTTTAATACAAATATGACTTTCTCTTTTTCTTTTTTTAGACAGAGTCTCACTGTAGCCCTGGGTAGTAGGTCATAGCGTCATAGCACACAGCAAGCACAAACTCTTGGGTTCAACAGCTGCTCCTGCATCAGCCTCCCCAGCAGCTGAGACTACAGGCGCCTGACACAATGCCCAGCTAGTTATTCTATTTTCAGTAAAGATGGGATCTTGCTTTTGGCTGGTCTCAAACTCCTGAGTTGGTGGGTGGCCACCTCAGCCTCCTGGGTACTAGGATTATAGGCATGGGCCACCACACCTGGCCAAAATCTGACTTGTATGAAGCAGTATTTACGAAAAACTATCTGACATTCCTCTCAAATATTTTATTACTGTTGACTTTCACCCTGGAAGTATTTGATGGTCTAAATTTTGCCTTTGACTTAAAGTGAATCATCAAGAGCTATGAAAAGCTACGCAGCGTTGCTGTAGCACCTGTGACTATTGTTCACGCTGTGTTGAATTACTTTTATGTTTCTGCTGTGCACTCATGTATGCTTTAAGAATCAACTATCGGACATACTTTATTAAATTATTCTAGGGATTTTGTTATAATAACACCCACTGAATCTTTCAATGTTCCTTTTAAAATGAGTTGAGATTCCTCTGTGACATGAGTAATTTGGCTTGTTTTATATTTTTCTAATAGGCACTATGAATACTGTAATTTTTCAAGTTCATTCATTCCTCTGCCTACATGGCTGTATAAAGGCAAACGTGTAGCCAGATTCGGGGCCTAAATAGATTTCATTTTCATACACTAACCTTTCCTTTAGTTTTTATCTTCTGAAGTCCATTGTTTTTATTCTCTAAGCACTCAACTATTTTATCTTTTATATATAAAAATACATATGCATTAATAGCCAAAATAAATACTTAGTATATATATGTATATATCTATCTATATATGTGTAGCTAGCTAACTAGCGAGACAGATAGATAATTTTTTTATTTTTAGACCAAGTCTCACTATATTATCTTCAGTAGAATGCCATGACATCACAGCTCACAGCAACCTCTAACTCTTGGGCTCAAGTGCTTCTCTTGCCTCAGCCTCCCAAGTAGCTGGGAATACAGGTGTTTGGCACGACACCTGCTTATTTTTAGTGATGGGGTCTTGCTCTTTCTGATGCTCATCTCAAACTCCTGAGCTCAAACAACCCACTTGCCTCAGCCTCTCAGAGTGCTAGGATTACAGGTGTGAGACACTGCACCCAGCCTTTATTATGTTCTTTTTATATTCAGATCACGTCTGAAACATTTTATGCACTATATTATTAATTGTCACAGCCATGTTAAAATATAGGTGACAATTATTATGTTCAGTCTACAGAAAAGGAAAATGAGGCTTGTGCCAGTTAACTTGCCCAAGTCCATGCGGGTAGTAAATAGTGAAACCAGCATTTGAATCAGTTTTTTTTTCCAGGTTTGACAGCAAAAGTGCTTAACTTGTGCTAGAGTTTATTCCCTAAGCACTTAGTGTGGCACGTTTATTGGGTGTTCATTACCTTTTCAATCTCACTTTGTATCATTCTGTATCTTCCAGACCAGGCATTAGGAATTAGGGGAATCTCTTTTCAGTTTTCTGTGAAGCAAGTACCATTTACTCCTTTTTTAGTTCTTCACGTAACTTTCTATTGTTTCCCTTCACAGAGTATACATGAAATGACCACATGCATTTTACATTATCTATTTTTTTTTTGTTATGTGAAATGCTAGTTAAATTTTACTTTGGACAAAAATCCCAAGATCTTATACACTAACAGAACTTAAAAACTGACTCTCTTTCTTCTGCTCCATCCCATCTCTCAAGGTTATACGAGTTTAAATGCCAGAAGAGAATAACAATTTAATTATCCAATCTCCTAAGAAGACGCAGAGAGTCATGAATGGCTCACCTAGGAAAGGGGATAGATGGTTGCTGCATACAGAGGAGTCTAACCCATGGCCAGAGGGCCAGAGGTAGCCCAGGATGGCTATGAATGAGACCTAACACAAAATCAAAAACTTGCTGAAAACATTGTGAAATTGTTTTGTGATACTTTTGGTGGAACTTGATTGCATGGCTTTCAAGCATGACCTTTGCAGATAACAACATCATGCAGGAATGTGACATAGCTTCCTTAGTGCCTTTAAAAGACACAATTAAATCAAGGTATTTATGAAGTAAAAAGAAAAAAAAAAATGATAGGGTGATTTTCTTTGTCCCTTATCAACTGAGATGGTATAGTTAGTGATGGTGCCCTGGTAAGGGTAGGTGTAAAAATGAGGCTTATAGAATTAATAGAAAACAATGAAATTGCTGCCTAAAACTGACTTTTGATGAAGCATTACTGCATAGTATGTCAAAAGCTTTAAAAATAGATAATGCCATGCAAATGGCCGTGGAGACTATGCATTTCATAAAGGCCAAGGGATTGGATCACTGCCAAATTCCAGGAATTCCTTACATGTATTGATGCTGAACTATGGGAACATCATTTGTTTTTCAAGTCATCTGAATTTGACAATGAAAACTGGCTTACAGATTTAGCATTTTTAGTGTATTTAACTGCTCATTTAAATTAGTTAAATGTGTGTCTTCCAAATGATAAAAATTTATCAATACAATGTACAAATTAAGGCATACCATTTCATGTATTTCGACACATTGGCTAACCACAGTCCTGTGACCAGAAAAAATTAAGTTCAGATACAGAAATTTGAAAACAGATTGCAAGATTTCTTGGAAAATTATCAATATCTTGGTGCACCTGCATCTCCATTTCAGTGGACAGAAATATGTTACCTGCCAATTTTCAAACGGAAAGTACAGAGCTGCAACCTCAAATTCACCTTAAAGACAAATTTCACCAGGGCGGCGCCTGTGGCTCAAAAGAGTAGGGCACCAGCCCCATGTACTGAAAGTGGCAGGTTCAAACCCAACCCTGACCAAAAACTGCAAAAATAAGTAAATAAATAAATAAAATTTAAAAAAGACAAATCTGACCATGTCTCTCTACTGGACTTTCAAAGGTCCTGTATTCCAGACGACTAACGTCCCTTACTTCACAACCATACCTTGTTCAATATGCCATCACTATTTTGCAGCACCTATATTTGTGAGCAACTATTTTCAAGAATGAAACATGTTAGGAGTAAAATTAGATTTAAAATATCTGATGAGCACCTTGAGAACTCACTGAGAATTGCAACTACTTCCAGCGAACCAGATACTGATGTATTTGCTTCTCAAACATCTCACCAGTTATTTGCTGCCCACTTTTCTTTTACTTTGATAATAAAAAATACCAACAAAGGGCATTTTATTACTTAGATCTGTACCTTTTATATATCATCTGCCTGATGATTTTAAAAGACTCACTGAATAGGCTCCTGCATAATTAGGGTTACTATGTGAGGACTTTTTTGCTTATCTGTGGTGGCCGATATCTTGAAAATTATGCACAGACGTTTGTTTTTGCTCATCAGCTTTTGTTAGTATTTGTGTATTTAATGTGTGGCCCCAGACATCTCTTCTTCTACTGTGGCCCAGAGAAACCCAAAGTTTTGATATGAGAATACCAGGTCACCTTGCTGTCTGATATATTCTAAAACTACCCAAATACTTCATATGAATTTATATAGTCTGAAAGTAGGTATACCAGCAACTAACACAATCAAAGGGTGACTTTGTCACACATAAATGCAGGGCTAATGGGAGAACTTTGAGGTTGGTCTTATAATTTCCTTTAGTTTTTTAATAGCAATTCAGGGCTTTAAAAAGTTATAAAATTTTGGAATAAAAAGTTTTTTTCCAGAAACTTCTGTTAATAATGACCTTAGTCTACAGAGAATATAAAATCCTTGCCATACAACCATCCCCTAAGACAGAAGATGATTCTTAAGAAAAACAGTGTCCCAGGCATTAGGGAATGCTTGGCAAAAGAACTATTGTAAACAAACAAACAGAAGGCAGGAAAGAATATGCATAGGTATCACATAGCAGAAACCGAAACATTTTAGAATAATAAGGAAGATCATATTGTTACTCAAAAATACAAAAAGGTCAATTTTAATAACTTCCACAAATAACTTAGTAGTTTATGCATTTTATAAAAGAAGAAGGCAAACATATCTCCATGTATGTCTCTCTTACCCTAAACGTTAAACTCCTAGCATTCCTGTTTACGGAGCTCGTCTTTGATTATCAAAGTCAAATATTTCATATATGTTGCTTCTCTTTCTATTTTCCTTGAGTAACTGGCATGATCAACGATCCCTTCTTATTAGGTATTAACCATACACTCGATTATTAGCACCCATCATGGACACAGTCCCTGTTTTTACTACCGGCAATCTCTAGCCCCACTTTCCTTGTCAACATGGAAGGAATCACTGATACGCTTCTGGAGTCATTACAAAAGGTACTGTCAGGCATCGGGGTAGAGAGCCCTTGCTCCTAGGAAAACAGGCATATACTTCTGATATCATACTTCTGTGGGCAAGGATTTCTGTGCCCTTAGGAAGATAAATAGCTCAAGGTGCTTAGAAGGAATTTCTAAGTTTCTTAATTTAATATTTCTTCACCAAACAACAAATTTATCTCTTTTTTTTTTTGAGACAGAGTCTTTAGCTGTCACCATGGGTAGAATGCCATGGCATCATTGCTCACAACAACCTCCAACTCTTGGGCTCAAGCGATCCTCTTGCCTCAGTTTTTCCATTTATATTAGAGACAGGGTCTTGCTTTTGCTCAGGCTGGTCTCAAACTCGCAAGCTCAAGAAATCCACCAGCCTCAGCCACTCAGAGTGCTAGGATTGAGATGTGAGGTGTGAGGTGTGAGTCACTGCTCCTGGCCCCTATCTTAATCTTATTACGGCAACACTAATATTAATCGCAATTGAAAGAGGTTGTAAACTGTTTATTGTTCATGACCTAGATAAATGTTTAGTATATCAAGCTTTTGAGTGCTTCCTTCTAATAAATATAATGTGTGATTTGGGTGACAAGAGGGGTTATTTGGATCCATCAAAGCTGTTAACCATATTCCACCCTTTCTATCTGTGTGACTACAGGCAGCTTAGTTTGCTTATCTGAGCCCATTTCTTCATTCATAAAACACGAAGATCTTAGGAAAAATACTTCTCACATATAATAGACTCAGTATTCTACATGCCTTTTAATAAATTTAGCAAATATTAATAAATCATGTACTATGTGCTAGGGATTGGCAATGAATAAAAGAGAAAAATCCAAAAGAGTTATATTTTTAACAATAAACAGGCTGCTCTCCTTTGTTTATTCTTCAAATATTGTCTTTTTTTTAATAAAATATTTATAGTTCCTAATTTAAGTCACTGTGCTGATTGCCAATACATAACTTATTTTGTTTTCCTCATATACATTTTTTCCTGTTCAAAGGTTTTATTTTTTAGTTCAAACTTACATGATTTATAAGGGATTAAAAAAAAGGAAGTTGATTTGACTTTCGCCCACTGATTTTTCTATCTAACTCACACCTTTCTCTGAATTTGCCTTGAGGTAGACTTCATAAAAACCAACCATTCTCTGCCTACATTCTGTACTTTTCATCTATTCTTACCGTAACCATTATTAACTTCCCTAGAAGTGGAACGAGAGAGAAGGAGACAGGGTATTCAAGTGGTTGTTCATATTATGAACCACAGTGCTCAGCTTCCGTTGCAAGACTGTGCTTAGTTTGAGACCCAGTTACATGAAAATGAAAAAGGAAAACACTTCCTTTTGGTTTTGTTATGCTTTGTTTTGTGATCTTTGAGGAAAGTTTACTTAAAATAGCTTTTGGAGAGAGCCTGGGAAATGTGTGCAGGGAGAAAATCCAATACAATTTGCAAGTGGATCACAGTAGAATGATCTGGTATTCTCATATTAAATTAATGAATGCAGAAGTGAATGCTCGCAGAATTAAAAACACTTTAAAGTTCAGTTCAGATGCCTCTAGGGTGTTAAAGAACTTAAATCAAGCTAAATTACCTAGTAATATGGTCTAATTTAAATCATTATTCATTTCTGGGAAACTTTAAAAAGTATAGGAAACTACAAAAAATGTTACACCAAGCTCCTTTGTACATAAAATTCCTAATTGTCAAAGGAAACATTTTGCCATTTTAATTTTCTTTTCTGACAAATGAGATCAAACATTACAGACAGAGTTAGTTGCTAGCCCCTTTGTTTCCTTTTCGAATCCCATTCCCTCATTGCCAAAGGCCTTGACATCCCTAATTCTGGTGTCCTTCTTACTGTGCCATTTTGCTCTGTGTATTTCTGAATTGAAATTATTTACAAGGAGCACCCACTATTTTAGAAATTAAAAAAATATATCTTATAAAATATCTGGTTTAAGTTGTGTTGAATTAAGCCAGATAAATGAATCAACTCCAAATATGTATTTTCAAAGAGTACATAAATTTTGAATTAAACACCTACATGTGAGTATTTAAACTTTTCAATCCATGTCCTTATCACTATGTTAAGTCAAATTCATAATATTTTATGCAAACTCCCATATATGAATAGTTATTTATTAATGAATATTGTTTTCAATAAATTTGAATCTGAAATAAATGGAACATTGGAAATACTTGTATATACGTCACTGTTTCCTAAAACATCAACTGTAGGGCAAAGGAGACACGTTACATAGAACTAAAGTTTATCTACTGAAAGGAGACTGCAGAAAGACCTCATACTCCCCGCTATTTCCAGGGGGTTTACAAGAATTCAGACACTCTCAAGCCAAACACTTTCTGTAAATTCCACTGCAGCCAAGACTTGCCTGGTCTGGTAAAAATTGCCATAAAATTGGAGGCTGCACAGTGCTGCTCTCTTTTTAATCTGTTCGTTTGCTGATATCAGGGTCATGAACCATCTAGACTTCGGCTGTATTAACTCTGCCTGTGTGATGCTTTGAGAATTTTTAAGTATCTGCCAACTTGGCTGATTGTCTGAAATTCAGGTTGGACCTACAAGGCATTATAGTGACTCCCTCAGAAGCTTTAAGATTCTAGCCACGCTGAATTCATGGAGCTGCCCTAGTTCTTTTCCTTACCTCTAGTTCCTAGACTTTCAACATATTTTGAATAAATACATGTGTATATACTTATGTGTATATTTTATGTTTGAAAACATTTCACTATTGCTTGTCTTTTCTAGATTATTTTAAGAGTAGGAATGTCTACATAAAGAAAAGGGAAGGACAGAGGAGGAGAGGATTGGAGAGGACAGGAGAGGGGAGAGGAGGGGAAGAGGAGAGGAGGGGAGAGGTCAGAACAGGACAGAATAAGAGGGGAGAGGAGAGAAGGAAAGGAGAGGAGAGGAGAGAGGAGGGGAGGGGAGGGGAGGAGAGCGGGCAGGAGGGGAGGGTTGAAAATGGGGCTATGCAACCGATAGCTAAAGCATCTTAATTTCCATTCATCTAAGAAGTATCTGATACTTAGTAAAACAAAGCACAACATAATCCTCACTACTGTTCATGTTATCAAAACTAGACACGTTTTAATCCTTTCTTTTCATTATTATATAATGAGAATTTATAAGCTTATGCCAATTAAAAACTATTTAATTAATACCAAAGATTACTCACTGCAAGAAAAATGTGAACAGGATGTTTTGAAATATCATAAGCATCTAGGTAAAAACTATCTCTAATCCAATATGTCTTTGTCATCTACACCATTATAATAGCATCTTCTCCTACTTAGTCCTCAGATATTTCAACAACAAAGTCCCATTATAGCTTTCCAGATTTATTTTGCTATTTCCTTTTAAATAGTCATAATTACCAGCAATTAAACCTACTCCAAATATTAATCACTTGGCATATTTTAGTTTATTCATATCTTATAGGAAAATAAACAGAGGTTTTGAGAAGTTTTAGCCCAAGGCCACTGAGTGAGGCAGGTGGGGATTTATCTTGTAGACCTAACTCTAATAATCTTTGTTAAACACTATTCACTATTCATGTTCTCTCTACACACTTGCCCTTTACTTTAGTCCAGTGGTTCTCAATTTTGGCTGCACCTGAGAATCTCCCAGGAACTTAAGCAACCTTATCATGGCAGAAATCCTCTCTCAGAAGTTGGGATTTAATTTGTCTGTGAAGAAAGTTTGTGGAGATGTCTGAGTAAGTTTTAAAATCTCCCTTGGTTGATTCTGAGAATCTCATATTTGGTCAAAATTGTCCATTTTCTGCATAATTCATTAAACAAAAATATGCTTTCCTATCCTCACAAACTTTGCTCATACTGAGAGGCAGAGTTGCTTAACTGACAAAAACAAGGGCTTTGGCATAAGACGGAAATAAATGTTTTGGTCAGTGGCCATCCCCAACACATCCAGCGATTAGGTCTATGTATGGTGAGAACAAACGACTTGCAACATTAATATCCTCATTATTGAAAAACAAGAAAAATAAAACAGACTTTAAAGAATCATTGTGAAGGATATAATAATAAATATAAAATTACAGATGTAACACAATGGGACTGTTGTGGCTACAAGATATTCAGGTAACAATCATGGTTAAGACATGAATCGCCCAGGGGCAGTTGTCCCTAGGCAGAGATACATTGAACATGTTCAGGTATGACTTACTAAGCTTCACGCTTGCCTTCCATACCCAGAAGGGATGTAAAGAGCGCAGGGTCACTTACAGGAGGGCAGTTTCATTCTAGGCGGTGTAGATTTCAATGGGATAGTATCTCATCAGATTAATGTAAGAAAGATTCCTCTGAATTCTGCAAGTATTTGTCACTTTCCCATATCCGTAAAGGTAAATAAACAGTTAATAAGCATCCAAGATCATTTCCAAGCAGCACACCAAACCAGACTGTTAATGGACCTTTAGAACTGAGAAAAGATTTCTGACTAAGTTGGGCCTTAATGCTTATAATGTCATTGTTTTTCATTCTCCCTGCGTTTGTCAAAATCCCCTTTAACACCTATGTCAAATGTCATTTTATTTTTGAAATCCTGTCTTAATGCAAAGGTAATAGCACAGCCAAAGTCTCTCTTGCATTTGCAAACTAGAATCCAAAACGGAAGATGGAATCTGTTTCATTAATTGATTCAGTTACTCCAATACATTTTATTAGCACTGACTATACATTAGGAAAAGTGTTACTATAACAAAATGCTATTCTCTCCCCTTATCAGTTTATGATGGAATTCAGTGTGACACCTGACACAACAGGAACAAATACCAAGCAAAACGTGATATCTGTTTCCTTTAGAAATCAGTTTATATCTGTTACTTTCTCTCAAAAGCTCTGACATATAATACGTTTCTGCTTTGATTCTTAAACAAAATGATAGGCTCATATCCTTAAAAGTGCATATAAGGCTGCATAATATTCCATAGTGTACATATACCACAATTTATTAATCCATTCATGGGCCAATGGGTACTTGGGTTTCTTCCATGACTTAGCAATTATGAATTGGGCTGCAATAAACACTCTGGTACAAGCATTTTTGTCATAATGTGATTTTTGGTCTTCTGAATATATACCTAGTAGAGGAATTGTAGGATCAAATGGCAGGTCTATTTTTAGATCGCTAAGTGTTTTCCAAACATCTTTCCAAAAGGAATGTCTCAGTTTGCATTCCCACCAGCAGTGTAGAAGGGTTCCCTTTTCTCTACATCCACTCCAACATCAATGGTTTTGGGATTTTGTGATGTGTGCTAATCTTACTAAAGTTAGATGATATCTCAAAGTGGTTTTGATTTGCATTTCTCTGATGATTAAGGATGATGAGCATTTTTTCATATGTCTATAGGCCATGTGCCTATCTTCTTCAGAGAAGTTTCTTTCATTCCCTTGCCCACCCTGAGGTGGGATCACTTGTTCTTATCTTGCTAATATGTTTGAGTTCTCTGTGGATTCTGGTTATCAAACCTTTTTCAGAGACATAACCTGCAAATATCTTCTCCCATTCTGAGGGCTGTCTGCTTGCTTTCCTTACTGTGTTCTTGGCTGTGCAGAAGCTTTTTAGTTTGATCAGATCCCAGTAATGTATTTTTGGTGTTGCTCCAATTGCCTGGGGGGTCCTCCTCATAAAATATACGCCCAGGCTAATTTCTTCAAGAGTTTTCCCTGAACTTTCTTCTAGTATTTTTATAGTTTCATGTCTTAAGTTTAAATCCTTAATCCAGGGAGAGTCTATCTTAGTTAATGTTATGTTTACATGGATGGAGCTGGAACATATTCTTCTTAGCAAATTATGTTAAGAATGAAAGAAAAAGTATCCAACGTACTCAGCCCTACTATGAAACCAATTTATAGCTTTCATATGAAAGATATAACCCAAATATAGCTCAAGAAGAAGGGGAAAGGGGAGAGGGTGGGGAGGGGAGGGGAGGGGGAGGATGGGTGCAGGGAGGTTAATTGGTGGGACTACACCTACAGTGCATCTTACAAGGGTAAATATGAAATTTACTGGGTGTAGAATATAAAGATCTTAACACAATAACTAAGAAAATGCTGTGGAAGCTATGTTAATCAGTTTGATGAAAATATTTCAAATTGCATATAAAACCAGCACATTGTACCCCATGATTGCATTAATGTACACAGCTATGATTTAATAAAAAAAAAAAAGTACACATACAGCTACTATAATGAATGACTACAGTACAAAGAGAAGTGTGGAAAGTCTACATGGATACAAATAGGTATCTGAAGCCAGAACATCCCAAAGCATTTGTTGAAGATGCAAGACACTGAGAATATTCTTTGTATTGTGGACATTAAAATTTTTGCATCTTTCTTAAAATAAAGAAACAGTGGATGTTGTTACATACTAAATCTTCATGCCCAAATTCATATGTTGAAATCTAACCCCTAAAGTGATGGTATTTGGAGGTGGTATCTTTGGAGGCAATTAGGTCATGAAGACAGAACGCCCTCACAAATGGAATTATCACCCTTCTAAGAGAAGCCGGGGAAAGTTCTTTTTCTCTTTCTCTTTTTCTCTCTCTCTCTGCCATGGTAAGACACAAGGAAAAGTCAGTTATCTACAACTAGGAAGAGAGCTTTCACCAGAACCCAACCATGCTGACACTCTTATGTCAAATGCCAGCTTTCAGAATTGTGAGAAGTAAGCATCTACTGTTTTGGACTCTGATCATGGGTAATCTAGTACAGCATCCTGAACTGACCAATACAGGGGGAGGCCAGGAGATACACTGGTACTAATTTCCTTTGCAAGTCCATATTGTCATTATCGCTTATAGTTTAAGAAGCACAGGGCTGAAGCATTTGACATTTCAAGGTAGAGCTCTGTGGACTGCTAAAGGCATATTCACAAAACCTAGCAAAAATTTTAAAAAGACACATCTTAGTCAATATCTAAAAGAAAAGAATTTAGTTCTAGGCAATATCAAAGCTATAAAATGACATAAAATAGATAATCCTTCGAGGTTTAGACAATGCATTCTTTTCCCATGTTGTTAAACTCTGAGTGAAGCTGAACTGTCAGACACCTGTCAAGGTGAAGGAACTTCAAGCAACACCTTTAAGAAAAAGCAAATTAAGTGTATGTCAACGAGTTGTTGTTCTGAATGTGAATGTCAAATGTGCCAGAATTATAGACACTTTTGGTATCAGGTTACAAGATTCTTTATAGAGAGCTGTGTAACTGCACAACGTAAGTGAAATTTTCATTCATCTTGATGCCAGTAATCTTATCCTCACTATATATAATCCCACCTGGATAAGAAAACAAGAATCACTAAATAAAGTTGCCTCATCAAAATAGAGATGTGCTAACGTGATCATTGCTATTGAAATGTTGCATATAAAAATCACAGTAGCAATGCTATAATAAAAATGGGCATGACTGCATTTCTATATATCATAGTTTCATCCTTTTGTTTCTAATTTTTAAATCCAAACATTTCTCTAATTTTTTAGGGAAGAGAGTTTCTACCACAAAAAAACACCCTTTCATGGATGAGTTTTCTAAATTGAAGCTGTTTCATTATTTTGATTGATATGATTTGGCAGATCATTTTCACTACTTACAGATGTTTTTACAATCTATAATACAACAGTAAATCAAACTGACTTATTCTTAAATGTCTAAACTGACATGTATTTTACTCATTGATAATAAATGACCAATTTCCTTTCTTGGGAAAATGCTGATATTCATATATTAAAGATATATTTACTTGAACATCAGCCTACATAATAAGTTATTGCTCAAATAATTTTCATTAAAGTTTACACAGTCATTGTACAGATATTCCAAGGTGTACACTTGCTAGTATGTTATTTTTAATATATGGGATATTTTAGGCAGGAATAATTGGAGTTTACTTATACGGAATGCATATTTTCAGAACCTAAATATTGGCAGATGATCATTAATGAAGGATCATAATGAAGGATCTAACAAGACTGAATGTTATGGTCTCTAATTATAGACAAAGATATCTTCAAAATGTACCTACCCATGAAGTACATCACTATTTAAATTATTTGCTTAACTTTGCATAGCTTTTAAAATTCTACTGAACACTTGTTTAATAATATTAGCATTGTTGCATATCTCTTCTATTTAAATGTGATTGTCTTTACACTCAACAGTTTATATCTTACCTATAATAAAATGTTATAAAATTTAATTACTGTAAATGGTAAAGAGTGATAGAAAAAAATCATTTAGGTCAAGTTTTTCGGATATATTTGTAGCTTTGTCACTATAGACTGGACCTCTAGAGAAAAGCAGGACTTGGACTCAGTGGATGTTTAGAAATACATAGGTAGATTGAAGCATGTATTTCAGTTTAGTGTAAAAGATGTTGAAACACAGAATGAATATACCCCAGAGTCAAAACATAAAGGTAAAAATGTTTGTTTTCTTCATTATTTAATAGAATTTCTATAGAAGAAATATACCTTTTTAGTTAGAAAATGATACTTTTAGTAATGATACTTTTCAGTATTGTTAATGTAAAACTGATAAAAAGTCATCATATATTGCCTTTTTAAAATTTTTAAAGTGTACTATAATTCTTCAGAGCAAAAACATTCAGTTGTGATTTGGAAAAAAACCTAATAAATATAAAGGGTAGCATCCCTTACATTTGCAAAAGAAGTATAACCTAAAAATCTCTAATTATATCAAATTAGTCTTCTAATATACTTCTTTTGCAAATGTAAGGGATGCTATCCTTTATGTTTAAGTCTCATTAAAATTGTGTTTCAATGTTGAAGCATTATCCATAGAAATCTTTCTTTCTTTTGTTTTGTTTTGTTATTTTGCAGGGTTTTTTTTTTTTGGCTGGGTCTGGGTTTGAACCCTCCACCTCTAACATATGGGGCTGGCGCGCTACTCCTTTGAGCCACAGGCATTGCCAGAAATCTTTATTTCTGTTAGGTGAAATTTATGCACAAAATCAAATACTAGTCATTGTTACTATCTTAGAGTTTATGGGATTTGCATGTGAGGGTCTTATATATCCAAGGTCTTAATCATTGTATTTTATGCTGAAGATAAATTAAAAATAGGACATGTTACTTGGTACAAAAAGTATTTATGTAGCCTTCTGGTGGAGACAGAGATAGAGAAGGGCAATTACTAACCACGGTACACAGTAGGAAAAGGCTCTGTGGAGCCTCTTGAGGATCATGGAGGAGGAGCACCTGGGTCAGTTCTGCAGCAATGATCTCCTGCATTTGTATCACTATGTAATCAAAGGGAAAGATATAAACGGGGAGCCTCTTGTGTCCATTTACTAAAAAGAAAATTGCGTATGAGGAAGGTTTCTAATTCTTTTGAGAAAGATTTTATATAAAGATAAATCTTTGACTATCCTTCAGTTTCATAAAACGTGAATGGAATGTCTTAAGATGATGAATATCTAATTTATTTTAATGTTTGTGTGTATGGTGAGTGGAGAGAGAAATGGATGTGTACTCCATTTCCTAACATATTTGACACAATAAAATGCTTACATCACAGTAAATATAAAATTTTACATTTCAAGTTCGGTGCCCTGTAGCTCAGCAGCGAGGGCGCCAGCCACAGACACGGATGCTGGCAGGTTCGAACCCAGCCGAGGCTTGCCAAACAACAATGATGACTCCAACAAAAAAATAGCCGGGCATTGTGGTGGGCGCCTGTAGTCCCAGCTACTTGGGAGGCTGAGGCAAGAGAATCTCTTAAGCCCAAGAGTTTGAGGTTCCTATGAGCTGTGATGTCAGAGCACTCTATGAGGGCTACATAGTGAGACTCTGTCTCAGAAATAATTAATTAATTAATTAATTAATTTTACATTTTGGAAATTTGTTTATATTCCAGACTACCTATGAGAGAAAAGATCAATGTGAAATATGACTGGGTCGTGCCTACATGGTAATGGCAGAGAGAAAGAGTCCCAAATGTTATTTTCAGAATTGAAAGGGAAACAAAAGAGAAAATTTGAATGACTGGAGAAAGCTTTAAAAAAAATCACATGTAAATTAATTACGAGAGATTGTCACTAAGAGGAAATTGCCTTCTTAAAATAGCAGGTGACTAGAATTGAAGACATCGTGAGAACTTCAAAAGATCTAAATACAAAATTTCCCAAACACTGTCCCTGAAATAAATTTTACTAGTATTCCTTTTATTAAAAAATTACTGATCAAATCAATTTATGGAAAGTATATAAGGGAAAGAAATGCTTTGGCTACGTTACTTCTCAGGCTTAATGCTGATGCAACTTATTTTTCATGCCACTGAAAATCTTCAAGAGAATGATGGTGTTTTCCAAATATATTTGACCCTAGTTCTCTCTCTCTCTCTCTCTTTTTTTTTTTTTTTTTTTTGGTAATTTCTATTAACATCAAGAAGAGCGGCTTTGACATCAGAATAATAAGAAATGCCAATTTAATCCATTCCTTATATTTACACATTTAAATTGTGTATTCATGACATAGTTGAAGCCCAGAGGGATAAGTTACTAAAAATCACAGCAATTTGATAAAAGAGGAATGAAGGTATAGTTTTTAAAAAGCATGCTGCAGTACTTATTGATTAACTGTGCAAACATAAGCACATTTCCTAACATCTGTTTATCAGTTTCATGACGTGGAAAACAGGACTAATAACCTACCTGATAGACATGTTTTGAGGGTAAATTAGTTAATGTATGCAAAGCTTAGAATAGCTTTGGCCCATAATAAAATCACAAGAAATGTTAACTAGTAAGGTATTAGTAATAGAGTTTAGACAAGAACAAATAACCAAATAAAGTTGAATAATGTAAATTAGTATTCCTATCAATTTTTCTTCTTAAATGCTAACTGCTGACCTAGTAACAATAAAGCCAAAATTGTTATTAAATTAAGTTATTAAAGTTAGGCTCTAGCCTACTTCAAAGGCACACTTCACCTCGGATACTCATGAATAAACCGTAAATATTATACCTCCTATTTGCAGTTGCATTTGCAATCTTGCAAAGTAATCCTGGTGAATTAATTAAGTTACATGATTCTTCAAGTTCTCAGTTTCCCAATTCTCATTCTAGTTATGTCTAGAGAATACAGAATTAAAACAGTCTTCCAGGGGAATACTAATAAAGGAGACAATTTCTTACTCAAAAGAAAAACAGTTTATTAAATTTCATATCATAAATTTTGCTGCTACTGTTAGACTGTGTATCCATATATAAAATCACCTCATAATTTCACCTTGTATTTTCTATTTTATTACCAAACGAGACCACAATACCTTCTACACTATTTTTCTTCTAATATGTGATATAAATAATGTGGCATACAGCCTATAAATTGCCATTGTTAGTATGTCCTATAATAATACTTAAAATTAGAACTAATTATGCAAGAATTATTAACATTAATGCTTATCTCTAGACCACACCCATCCTGAAATATTTTATAAAATATAATAAAATAAGCCTACAGAATATTTTGCCATATAGCTTACTTCAATACCATAATGAAATCAACTGTCTACAAACAACCTAATTAAAGCCAAGTGTTATGAGCTGAATTATGAGTACCAAAGACATATGTTGAAGTCTTAACTCCTCTTACCTATGAACATAATCATGTTTATGAAGGTTTGGGCAGATAGTATGATGTTAAGATGAGATTATTAGGGTGGGTTTAATCCAGTATGACTGGTGTCCACATTAGAGAAAAACACAACTCAGTTCAAAAAAAGAGGAGGAGGGACAGGGGCTTGGTAATATCCCATCTAATGGGTAAAATGTACAGGTATATGGGACACTTTCTAGGTGAAGGACTCAACTACAACTCAGACTTTACCTTATAAATGCAAACAATGTAACCACTCATATGTACCCTCATATTAATGAGAAAATTTAAAAAAGAAGAATACACACAAGGAAAGAACAATGTGATGAAGCAGATGGGAAGCAAGTCAACCATAGGATGACAGAGGCATCAGAATGATGCTCACACAAGCCAAGGAATGTCAGGGGCAACCAGAAGGTAGGTAAGGCTTAATAGAGAACATACACCTGCCAGTATCTTGTTTCAGACTTCTTGCCCCAGAACTGTGGAAGAAAGCCTTTGTTGTTTGAACCCACCTAGTTTGTAGAACTTTTTCATGGAAGCCCTGAGAAATTGATACATAAAGATCAAAAATTATATGTATTGCTGTACACTTCTTTGCAAGCAATGCAGTAAAAGTAATTATTAATACTTTTCTAAACAGATCTCTCATATAGAAAGAAGATAAGCACATGTGACTATGTTCCACATGGAAATAAAACTAAAATGTCCTAATGATCCTTTCACTGAATTTAATATCACACAGACAAAGAGGAAATGTCATTAGGTAAGAAAGAAATTTCTGGAAATAAAAATTTTAATAATAATATAAGTATTACCTACTATTAGGAAGAGAATCTATTGTTAGACAGATAACAGTTAAAAAGATAAAAGTGACATCAAAATAATATATTTCTTCCCAATCTTTGTTATATTTAATATTAAATTTATATTATTATTAGATCTCTCTCTATACATATATGTCAAAACTTATCATATGAGTTATATCAAATATGTTACCTATTTATATCATATTAGAAATATAACGTCATAATAATAGATGCATTGTATCCAAAATGGCTCCAGTTATACAATATTGTAATGCTGTCACAAAGGGAAAACAGAAATAGAATTCCAGATTGGGTTGTCACCAGTTCTTTGTTTTTATTTCTGCTTTCTCAAGTTTTGTAGTGGAAAACAGCAGTATATTAAGAGTGCAAGTAAGTTAGCACCAAAAGATTTAGGGCATCCCTCAAGGGAATAAAACAAATGTAAGGTCTCTAAACAAGATCCTGATGTTACTTAGACAACAGATTTTACCTCCAAAATGGACAGCCAACAATAAGTAGTTCTGTCTCGTCCAGCTGGGAGGGCAGGCTTTGTTAGAGGTCTTTGGGATTAATATATCATTTTGCAAATTAATAGGATAGGAGCACGCAGCAGTACTATCACTCTTAGTGGCTCAGGTCCACTCTAAGGTCTCATCCCTAACTTGTTCCCTCTGGAGAGAAGGGACTTGTAGCAGGGCAAAGGATGTGTAAGAAGATAAGGGGTTGAACAAGGCATCTGTTCTCTTTGTTTGCCCCTACACACTCCATCTTGCTACCTCCATTTGTTCTGCTCATAGAAAGAACTGTAATTTTTTTCTCTATATTCCAATATGGTTATGGGAATTGCTTACCATAGGATTTTATGATCATATCCTGACCCTGTTTTGTTAACATCTGGGGGAAATTCTGGATACAATGCAGACTTAAAGGTCTGAGGCAGAGAGTGTAGGAACGGACACTGTGGGGCTTGCTCTGAGTATGCTTGTCCCTTGTCCCAAGGTTAAGTCCTTCAATCTCATGATTGCCAAGAGTAGGGGCCGGCAAGCTGGATATATAGCTTGAATCAATGTCCTGGCTTGTGAGTGAGTGCTTCCCTACTCTGCCTTCATAACACCAGAAAGGAATTGAGGAGACAGGTTGAAGTTGCCCCTCTACATCTTGACGTGGGGGAGCCAGAACTCCGCTTGTCTCCCCCCCTGCTTCACATTCCATCTGAGATGTTTTTAACAGTAGGGGATTCTGTTCATTGTGCTTCTTCTATCTCTATTTTTCTTTACTGGTAATCCATTAAGACATCTCAACAGCCAGGTCTGCAAGAAGAATCCCGTATACAGCTGGGTCAGTCAAGGTCCAAACAAGGATTAGACAGACACTAGAATGGTGTAAGATAAGGAAGAGGTTACTTATAAATTGTGGGCTCAATGAAAAACCACAAGGCATAGATTAATACCCTAGGACACAGTTACCTGCTAGGCCTGACTGAATGACTGAGAGGAGAGAGTAGCTCCCAGAGTCAAAAATTTAGAGAGAGCCATGTGGAGAGGGTCTCCTGATAGACATGATGATGACCCCTTGGTACAGAGTTCAGAGAGTCAATGCCCAGACTTCACGCTCATCCCTTGGCCAAAACAATCAGGAAGCCAAAGGGCAAAATCTCATTGATATAATCCGTATAAAACAACTTCCAGGGCACAAAGGAAGGAAGAACAAAGCGTGGTAGGTATTCTCAATGGAATGTGGAAGTTACTCAGCTTCTTAGATGAGATAGCACTGGTATGTAAAGGTAAAACACATAAATATATCATTCCTATCCTCTACTTAAGATAATCTCATACTATTTCCAAGAGAAAGAGATAAAGGGAGATGACAGATACATGAAGAGTAGTGTGCAACAAATCTTATATAATCTCCAGTTAAATGAAAATTGATGAGAACATGACTGAGACCCGTTACATACAAGAATGCAAAATACTAAGAATTTATGTAAGAAACAAACTTCAAAAGTTTCAAGGAAGACTTACTAATACCTTGAAGCTTTATATTAAAACTGTTCAGCAAAACTAACTAGTAGGACAAAAGAGACAGTCAGGGTTAAGGTATTTGTATGGTTTTGTCTATGTAACAAGCACTTGATGAGTGTGTCAAATGCCGTTACAGGCAGGGGTGTGTAGACAGAGCGAGGGACAGGAAGGCTGCTGGCAGCCACAGGAGACAAAGGATCCCAGGCTGACAGTTCTCCCCCGGGATCCTGGAACAGTGCAGATGAGCAAAGAAATGAGGTTGGGGTCTTGGGGACGGTGATGGTGGGAACCAGGGAACCAGATCAGCAGACTGGACAAACGGATCCTCAATGTGAAGAAACTGAGTAGGGGTTTTCTCAGGAAATCTGCCCCTTCTCTTCTCTGAAAATCATCCCTTGGGTACATTCAGTTTCTTGATGAAGGAAGACAAGGGATGTGGGCCTTTCAAACATCTGGAGAGGGACAGTGAATTTTTCATTTTGATATAGAAGTACAGAAATCTAGATTTAAATATGATCATCAGAATAAGAGGAATTAAAAACAAACGTGATGAATCAACAAATGTTAAGTATTGGAGAAAAATGTACATGAAACATTTTTTGTAAAGAAAAGTGTATGTATAAAAATAGAATAAGCAAGAATATATATAAATAAAATTATAACAAAAGAAATTGCAAAAACCTATTTTTTGAAGTAGATCTGTGCTGAGTGATCCTTTTAAAAACATAGACTCAAATTGGTTTTCAATGTCAAAATCCTGTCATTTAATATTTATAAAATGATACCTAAAAATTTCATGAGATAGAAAGGAACAGGAGGATGGTAATGATAACAGGACATGGTTAAAAATACAGTAGTGTGAAAAACAGTAGAAGTGGTGGTTTTCAAATGACTTGGTATATCAGCACAAAGACAGTAAACACAAAATGACATGCAGTACGTAGCAATCTAAGGCATCATCCAGAAAAAAGATAAAATGTCCATTACTGGGCTGTGTTACACAAGAGATGACATAGATAGCATGACAATTCCCAGATTTAGAAGATATTGATACCACCACAACCACCGCCTGAACACATTATTTCACTGTTTTGATTATAAAAAGTAGAATGATACAATTTCAATAATAATTGCTCGATCCAAAACATCAACCATTTTATGGTTTTTTAGTACCAATGAACATGTAGAAAAACAATTGAATATTTGGTCACACAGATATTTGAAACAATTCCAAATTTAATTATTTTATTTATATTTCAGGTCTTGAAATGAAATAAAAAACATCAAAGCTCCTCTTGAAAAGTAATATTTATGCTTTTAGATAGGCACCAAATCGTGGAGCAAACCAAAATGAAAGTAATAAAATGCAAAAAAGGGAACAAAGAGCAAAAATCTATCAAAATCAATACTATACAGTCAAAATTATTCTGAGTGGCTTAATCTTTCATTTCTAACTAACCTAAAGGACCAGTGAGACCAATAATATTCAATGTTTTTCAGACTATATAATAAAGGAAAGGTTTTAAGATTTTAACATTATTGTACAAATACAGCAAACCGTTATAATAGTATCAAATAAAATAGAAAAAAGGAAAATTTATACATCAATTTCACATATCAACGTAGATTAAAAGTTTTAAATAGTAAACTACTGATTTCTTCTAGTAGCACATTCAAATAATAGAAGAGTTTACAGATTTAAGCCATAAATGCAAGGAGAATTCAATATTAGGAATTCCCTCAATATAATTTCTTACAATAATAATTAGAGATAAAAATGCTTATTTGTATAAATACATTTTTGATATGTTTGAGAAAATCTGGCAGGTATCCAAAGTTTATTAAACTCTTAGTATAAAGGATTAAAACACAAAAATTTTACATATGATCTTTTTCTCAAAATCCTACACAAAACTCAAATTAAATTCTAAAATACTAATAGTATTGCCAGAAAAAAACCAAGACCGAGATCGGAATTCAACATCCATCTTGACAATTATTTAACACTCTGGAAAATTATATTAAATCCAACAACTCAAGAAAATATGCTGCATACGTGTTAAAACAGAAAATACAAAAACTGTCTTCCATTTTTCAAGTGACATGATTTTCTTCTTCTAACAACTAAATGATTGAATCAAAATAAAGATGTATGTACATATACAAAGAAGACAAAGATTGATATGAATATTTTGTGTATGAGTGTGTATATGCCTATGTATATAGTGAATCTGTGGTTATTACAGAGATGCATTACAAATAAAAATCTACATCAAACCTCATTCACATTAATAACAATGTCCAAATTTCAGAGAAAGACAATTTAATCTTATAAAAATGCACCAAAAGTAGTGTTCAGTGGCAAACAAAATATCAGTGAATATGAGTGCCTGTGTGTATATATGTACAACACGGAACCACCACAATCTAGTTCAACTTTATGTAATAACATGAGTTTTTTTCATTTGTCATGGACCCTCAGGTTGCAAGGTACATAACCTAAGTATGTCCAGATAAACCAATAATACAATCACAGGCTGAACCCCAGTGCTTGAAAAAGGGAATGGGAATCAAAATTATAAAGCAGACACCTCATGGTAAGATCCATAATCCAGGATAGTGTGAAAACATGTTTGTTTAGGTAAAATGGGCATTAAAACGCTACATGTACATTTTTTTGATTATTATTAGGCTGAGTGCTATTAAGAAGGAAAGATTATTTAAGAGCATATGGCAGAAGAACTTGACCTAGCCTGTTGGATAACATTTTCCTTGAGAAAATGATCATTATTGCTATGGGCAGAGTTGTGAACCTCTAAAACTCACATGTTGAGTACTGCCATTACTTCAGAATGTGACTGTATTTAGAGACAGAACCTTTAAAGAAGTGATTAAACTTAAATGATGCCAGACATTAGGGTGTGGACCACAATCCAATGTGACTGGTGTCCTATAAGAAGAGAAAATTTGTCCCAGAAAGACACATCAGGAATATGCCCACAAAGGAGACAGATGATGCGAGGTCACACTGGGCTGGAAGCCACCTGTGAGCCAAGCAAAGAGGGCTCAGAAGAAGCCTAAACTGCTGAGCTCGCCATCTCTAACCTTTAGAACTGGGAGAAATAAATTATTTTGCTAACTACCCAGTAGCTATTTTTGGAAGTCCTAGCAAACTAATACACTTATATTATTTAAAAAATAAATATTTTTAACTTATGTATTAGTTAATTCATGGTCATGCAAGCTGCGTACAAGGTGTGTACTCCAAACTGATCTGGCAACTCTGCATCCCCGCTGTAAACACAGCACAAAAGGGAACACCCACTGTACCTTCCTGTAGTGTATTAAGTGGGCACAGTAATTTCATATACTTACTAAAAAAGCAGTGGTGGGTACTGCACACTGTATGAAGTACTTGACAGATCTGGGTTTTTTAAAGGAAAAGATTCCTCCAAGAGTTCCGACTAATGAACCCAAATTTTAAGAGGGAAGGAGGAGTGAGAACTAACTTTCCAATGTTAGAGTCTAACATTCTTTAAAATCATCTGCAGTGGTCCCTTAATCTCATCATTTTGGCAGTGTTCCCTTTAATTTATGAACATTCATAATGGTAATACTGGGCAGACAGCACAAAGGGAAATCCTGATTGACTTTCATCACAGTATTCAATGCTAGAGCTGTATTTAGCTATGTTGACATGTTGCCACAAATGTTGCCATGAATGCTGTTTTGTGAATGTTACATAAAATTAAAGAACGACATCAAATATTAGTCAAGATCTTACAAAATGTGACTTATTTTCATGTATATGTGATATGTCTGAGATCAAAATGTAGAGGTTGAAAGTTGCTTCTTAAAATACAGAGCCAAACAAGGGAATCATGAAAGAGACTGTGGCTATCAAAAAAAAAAAAAAAAAAAAAAGGAGGGGAAGAATTTCAAGATATGGATGTTGGAGAATTCTAAGAGCTATTAGAAACCACACTAGAGGAATTCACAGGAGCTAACTTGATGAAGATGACTGCTTCTGACCCAAAGCCAAGGAGGAAGAACACAGCAGAAATGGAGCCAAAAAACCAGCCCTGAGACAATCAGGCTGAAGGATTCTGAGTATTCAGGACAGCTTTGCACTGCTTTCAGTGCAAAGGGACCCTTCTCTAATATAGGGACCCTTCTCTAATATAGATGCTGAAACTAAACCAAATGGTGGATGATGGATTAATCTGTGTAGAAACGTTTTGATGATAAAGCAAACAAACAAACAAACAAACAAACAAAAAACCTCCCCACAACTCAGAAATTAGGATGTATTTCTGTAAAGTTATACAGAGTGTGACTGCCTCTCCCTCCCCCCTCTCCACCTCCTTCACCTCTTCATCCTCTCAAATCACCTCTTCCTCACTCTCCTTCTCTTCTTCAGCCTATTCAGTGTGGAAATGATGAAGATGAGGAATGCTACGATGATCCACCTCCACTTAATGGATAGGAAATATATTTTCTCTTCCTCAGGAATTCCTTAATAACATTTTTCTGTTTAATGTAAGAAGAATACAAGATATATGTGTGTGCATATATATGTGTTAATTGACTTTTTATGTTACAGTAAGCCTTCTAGTCAACAATATTCTAACAGTAGTTAAATTTTGTAGCCATCGAAGTTATACATGGATTTTTGACTGGGCAGGGATTTGGCAACCCAATCCCTACATTGTTCAAGAGTCAAGTGGATTAGAATATCAGAATATGGGCAACTCTATTTCTCCACTTTTTCTACTTTTTCTTTACTCATCAGTTTACTTTTAGGACAACATCTATTTCATTTTGAAATTAAAATGTTTTCATTGGAAATCTATCACAGTTTTAGGAGTCAGCTAGGCTCACTGTTCATCAGTGAGGATAAATGCTTCAATTTATAAAATGATTTTCAGTGAGAACTGTGATACTTATGTAAAAATATTCTTGTTTTCACATTTTGCTATCCAAATCCAATCTTTCTTTTCATAAATTGCAGGAAAAAGTATATATATATATATATATATGTAAAATTTTATATATAAGTATACATATGTGTGTGCATATGTATAAATACACATACATGCATACATGTATGAAAATCAAACCTGAAGGGTCAGAGGCTGCTTGTAAGTTTGTAGGCAGAAGACAATCGTCAGTACCCTGGTGCAATATGGGTTGCATAACTTTCATATATATAAAAAAGCTTTCCAGTTAAGACTTCCAAGAACTTAGCCCCAGTAACTTCTAGTGACTTCCAAGAACTTACTCTTTCTCCTATCCCTCTTAGTAAACTGAAAATTTCCAAATAACGGTCCCTAAACTGCAACCCTAGTCTTGCTAACCCTAACACTTAATTTGCAATGAATTATCCATATTTTGAGAATTTGCACAGTACCCCAACTAAACGTCAATTTACCTGTTCCATTCTGCCTTATAAAAGGTCAAAATTATTTTGACCTTTTCTTCAGAACAATCATTCTAAAACTTCTTTCACTTTCTTGGCAACATTTTA
>NW_003852471.1:8755110-8756378 GCF_000181295.1 Otolemur garnettii | reverse complement strand
AAAAAAAATATATCAAACAAGACACAACCCTACGTGTGAAAGGGACAAGCAGTATAGCACAGGTTCAAGGGTAGACAGCATCCAAGATTCAAAGAAAGAAATCTTCCTGGTGCTCAGCTCTGTCACCGAGGTGGCAGGTGAAACCATGCCTGAGTGAACCCAGAAATGGAGTCCTCTATAAATGAAGCAGCCTTGGTTACTCTATCCACTCTTAGATATTCGGGAACATCTAAGAAGGTGGGGTTTAAGAGAACACAAAGCAAAAATATGAAATTTACCAAGTTGTGTATGTCTTGGAGTTTCAAGAAAGTGCAGTGCCAATAAAATGAACGTTGTGAACCACTGGTGTTTGAATTAAACATTTCAAAACTTTTCTTTTTTTAAACTTTACGAACCACTGCTTAGTACGTTGCCTCAAAGCAATCTCAAGTTTAATTACCTCTTTCAACCTCATTAGGCATAGGTAGGAGAAGAAACAGGAAATATTGTAAACAAGTTCTATCTCTCTATGCTTTGTAATCCCATATTATCACAAACATGCACTCAAGTTTTCCAATTGCATTTTTAGACTCTATCTCCAAGAACCATCTGGATCTATGGTTCAGTGCCAAGGATTCCCCTTACATAAGATGTTAGCGTTAGTGATAGGAAGAGGCGAAAGCTAACCACAATGTCCTTTCATAACAGATGTGAACGCCACACCAACTTACAGATAAATTTAATAGCATGGTTGAGGTCTACTGGAATCCTTACATAATTGGTTTGATATGATATTGAAAAGTAAATAATTAAACGATAATGTGTTTAGGGAACGTCCTCATGCTTCACAGCCAGGAGATGATATTGAGAAAATGCAGGAACCTGTTTTTCAGCTTAAGGAGTCTCTCTTTATATAAGGCGTCTCTTGGTCACTGAATGTCTTGCACAGTGTCTATGTCATTGTCACAGCTGACAGAGGACAAACTGTTGGCAGAAAAATACTGATGTCATAGGAACAAGACTGGCTGGGGTTTATTTAGCATATCTATATTAATGCATATTTCTCAGTGCTGTACTATTTTCAATAACCCTGCATGAGGTCTTGCACTGAAGAACTTCTTAAGTTACTCTTGAATTTAGGTAAATAGCCCAAGTGATTTCTACTGATTTGAGTCAGCACGGTGATGTCTGGTGTGAGAAAAAGCATGGAATTAGCATGGCTGTAGAGTTCTGCCTGATTAAAGGGTTATAACTGTCTCAATACACTATAGATCATATCTAGAAATGTG
>NW_003852471.1:8745799-8746848 GCF_000181295.1 Otolemur garnettii | reverse complement strand
TTTTTTCCTCCTCAATTCCCTAAAAAAGTATCTTAGAAAAAAATATCTAGTTCCTATGAGAGTACATAAAATTCAATATATATTTATTTCTGAAATTACACATTAGGGTGACTAAGAATTAAGCAAACTACTACAAAATGGGGTGTTTCTGCTACTGAGGTATTTGAGGAATTTCAAGTCATTTTAATACTGTGGCTTTATCTTAGTGACAGATGATAAGTGACGCTGCTGTTCCATTTTTAGAAATGGCTTCATCTGGTTTGTCTGCCATTTAAAGACAATCTCCACTTATATTTTAAATACAATATCTATTATGTGTGAATTTTGGCTGGATGTTCATGGGTAATATTGGGAGGCTTTTATCTTTTGGTGAATTATGTCAGTTGTAAAAAATAAAATAGAATAAAGGGATACAACGAAAACTGCCTCCACTCAGGAATGAAAGTTGGAATTACAGAATGGCCTTTTGGACACTGACCTTTCCACAGCTTAAAAAGATGGATGATAGAGTGTTTAATGGTGCTGCTGCAGTACTTACTATGACATAATTCACTCTCATAGCAAAGCAAATGATTTTTAAACTATCTTAAAAATAGACGACATGGTTTAGACCACCAGATCAAGATCTTTATTGCCACTCTTGGAGAGAGCAATATACTTCTTTAAGGAAAAATCCTTCCATAGAGATTCTAATTGGCACCTACATTGCTACTTTCTAGCACATTTAGATCAACAGTAATTTGAAGAGGAGTATAGACATCATCTGTAGTGACACAATAGTACAGCAACTCGCATTTTTGATGTTACTATAGAACAATCAAAAAATCTTATGGTAATGACTTTGTTCTGATACTTCAGATATTTCACATTTTTCTATCATTTTGTATTTTATAATAAATATGATATCAATATCAATTCCAACATTTAAATGCTAACCTCAGAAGTTCATATAATATTCATTATTATTAGTGTATTTTAGAATAAAAGTATATACTATGAATTCCACAGTTCTGAATAGATGAAATACTATGCATAGTAAACAAAAGATA
>NW_003852471.1:8744019-8745067 GCF_000181295.1 Otolemur garnettii | reverse complement strand
TTTTCATTCATTTGTTAGCATTTTGGAATGCTTTCACAAACCTCTGCCTGTAAGACTGGATCTTTAAGATTCGATCATATAATACTGCCATTTTTGTAGGTCAGAATAAAGCCTTCTATGTCAACACCCATTCTATAAAAGAAGCATTTAAAACCCCACAATATAGTGATTCTGAGTTGGGTTTTCACAGACCTTTCTTTGGAACTTTTCAAAAGCTCAGTTAAATGATCAGAATTAACTATGAATACATTGTAATTTTGTAACTGATCTATTTATATTTATTAAATTAATTAATAATAACAATAAGTTGTATTAACTCAATTCAATGTTTCATCCATAAAATGAAAATACAATAGTAGTAGTAAAAAGAAATGCTCATCCAACCTTCAGTTTTCAAAATATTTTGGAAAAAATTACTTTCTTTTATCTCTATGACAATCTTAAATAGCAGGTATCATTGTCCATTCTGCTGTTAAGATCCCCTAAGAAATTTCTTTAAGTAGCCCCACATCTATCACCTGTGTTAAGACTACTCTGTACTCTACTGGGGGATGAAGACGTGCATCGTCTCTTAAGCACTTCCCCGTCTTTGAGACATCTCACTTGGGACCCTGTCTAGGCCATCAAATCTCTCATTTTCCCCTTTCCCAAGTCATCATATATCATGCATACTCTTCTCTCTAGTTTGCAACTGTGTCTTTTCCTTACTGGTAATACAGTTTCAGATCTATCTCAAGATCATGGTATATAATCAAGTGAAGTTCTTCAAATTATGACTAACAGTAAGTAGTGTTTGATTAAAATTTTTGAGTCTTTTCCTAATGTTAGCATGTATGAACTAGAGACTTTGGGCAGCCTATTTTCAATTTTTCGATGTCAATTTTATAGTTAGACCAAGTGCAATAAATATAAAAACAGAGAAAAACAATGGGTAGATTAGTGCCTTCCATCATCTGGATTTTGTAAAATTATCATTGAAAGCAAATCTTTTCTTAGGTTTGCTGATGATGAGAATATGAAGATCATAAGAAAATAAGCATCAGCAAAA
>NW_003852471.1:8742651-8743927 GCF_000181295.1 Otolemur garnettii | reverse complement strand
AAAGTATAACTTCTCTGTTTTGATGCACTCTTCATTATGTCAATAAGCAAACACTCAGGAAGACTCCAATAAAATCCAGATCCTATATAAAATATTGAGGACACGAAAATTACAAATAGGCAAAGCCCTACCCTTACAAAGAATGTTAAACACAATTACACGTGGTACACCAAGTGTTTTCCATTTTAGAAAATCATACTTTATAGAAATAACTTCTGATATATATTTTAAAATTTTGTTAAGATATATGTGCTATAAATTGTACACATCTTAAGAGTGCAGCTTATTTAATTTTTCACATGCTCCCATAAAATATGTAAAATTACAATATGTCCAAAATAGATTAAAGGCCCTGAGATCAATGTACAGAATACACCTAATCCCTCAAAGGCCCCTTTACAATATATTACTGATAACATATTTGAAAAATTAATTGCTATTTTAAATAGCAGTATGCACATAAATAATTGGCTCATGTATGCCATAAAATTATGAGTATAAAAGGCAATTTTTTTCATTTAAAATTATAATATTTAAAGAACATTAATCCTCCATTATTTCATATATAATGTTGTGAAATTTTTAACCTTTAATCTTTGAAGAGTTCAATCTCTTTGAAATTGAAAATAATTAAATTTAAAATGCATGGGGAATATACCTGTATGAGCTTATTCTAGTTATTGATTCCCAATAGGTAAGTTTGATAACTTCAATTCATGGTTCGTAATCACATATTTTGTAACGTAAACATTACCAGATTTGTTTAATGGCCTAGGTAAAAGATTTTTGTACTTGTTTTTTTAAGCAAAAATCCACCATAACAAAAGAAAATACCTTCAAAAGAAGGTACACTAATCATTTGTCAATGCTCTAGGCAAAGAATAATGTTTAATGAAGTATTCGGATGGGTGGACACTTCATAATATAAGCTCTCAGAAGGCATAAAAGAAGTTTTAATCCTTTTAGCTTTCTATTATCATGAACGAATAGCCTAAGTTCAGGCAGAAAAATGCACACAGAATATTCACCACCTTGAATAGAAGGCTTACCAGGCATGGAATAGATATAAACGTTGGGTAACAGGTATTGAAAGAAGCCTGTTTTCATTCTTTCTTTATAAAGGACTGAAACCATCAGAGCTAAGTCCTGCAAAAAGGCTCTTCAGCAGAAACTTTAAAAGACTTACACTTGTATTCTTCATGGAGCCGAAAGTCACTCCATGACAATGTAGACTTAGTTACAACTTCTAAACATTAGGCAAGATACAGGTGAGAAA
>NW_003852471.1:8718021-8742631 GCF_000181295.1 Otolemur garnettii | reverse complement strand
TAAAATGGAAAGAAACGGAAGATTTCCTTAGCTGGCTTTCAAGTGTTACATGTGATAAGCTGACATAGTACATTTGAAAACAGTCTTTAACGATATAGAATGAATTACTAAGATAAATTCTTCTTTGAAACATTTTAAATTAAGTTTCTAAAAAAGATATAAAAACCATAATAATGAATGTTAACTCCAGAAGAAAATATGAGCAGTAGGACAGGTCATACCTTGATAACTTTTACCGATGCCTCTTCGATTGATTATTTGCAAACTGTGTGTTCGATTGCGTGTACATATACGGAAAACAAATTTACGCCTTATATGCTGTAATTTGCATATGACGATGCTGCCATGTATCATCCTCAGTACTTTTTTCATTAATACAATGGATATTTGTTCACATATTTCCATTAGTTTTTTTGAGGCAAATGCCAAAAGCTTTCAGTATCACAGGCTAGAGGTAAGCATATAGTATATGCAATCACGCATTAAAGTATCTTAGGTTTTCGAAATTAGACTTTATGAACATATTCCCTAACCAAAATGAAAATAGCTAAAGAGAAAGAAAATTAATAGCAAAGATTGGCAGAGACTGCCAGCTAACTATCCAATGTGTGTTTTCTTCTTGCTAACGAAGCTTTAATTTTCTTCCAGATGACAGTCTCCACTGCAGACTGCATCTCCCAGCCTCCCTTCCCACTAGGAGTGGTTAATGAAGTGTAAGTAGATGTTATCAGTGGTGTTTATTGGCTGTCTCCTTGTGAGAGGAAAGGCATCACACACTTCCCATGTTCGCCCTTCTCTTATTCCTTATTTCCTGTCGAAAACGACCATGTCATAGTTGGAGATCTGGGGGATCTGTGATCTTGAGAACAGAAGCCATATCGGAGACTGTCAGAGCACAGGGTAAGGAACCTGCCTCCTGATGCTTTTGTGAATTTAGGAATGCTTGCTTTTAATTTTTTTTTTTTTATTATAAGAGAATAAACTCTCCAATGTTTAAGCTCCTCAGTTAAATCACTAACATTTACATGTTTCCTAGTTTTGATAAAGTAACTAGGAAATTAAGATTCAGCAACGTCATTCAAAACATTATTTAAATATAAAGATCTTAGGAAAATAAAAGGTCAGAAAGGTAATGTTATTTTGTCAGAAACTTGGTTTCCATCAATTGATAGAGGTATCCAAATGGAACCTAATTTTCAAGGTTGACTTTTTTCCAGAAAGGATACTGATTAAAATGGACACACACACACACACACACACACACACTCATACATTTGTTTAGTATTTTAAATTATAAGAGGCAGAATATTCTTGATTAATCCAATATAAATATTCCTATAGTTCTACTCAACCCTTTCTAACAAAGGTATATTTAGAATAAGTGAATATTTTAACTTAGCATAAGTGAATAGTATAATTTTTATATTAACTTTCACTTTACACATGTAATAAAATGAAAAATTACAGTGAATGAACTCCAATAACTTTAGGAATAATCATAGGAGACAAGGGTGAGGGTTCTGTTTCTGAGTTTCACACTTAGGAGCTGGGGAAATGCTCAGCTTACATAAAATCTCTGATTATTAAGGTACCTTAAAAATTAAAGAATTTGAACATATTACCTTTAAGAAATGAACCAGCATTAAATTTCTATGATACTCTGATGATGACTTCACATAAAGACCCTAATGAATACTAGATAGGAAGCAGCCTCCAAAAATGCTATGACTGTAAATCTTTCATGCTGTCAGTCTTAAACTCTCTGTGTTCAATTTCTATATTTGTCAACTAAAATTATATATAGCTCTAATGTTGCAAAATTTTATAAAGTTATAATTTAAAGTAATTGCCAAATTTTAAGATGCTATCATTTGCAATGTATACATTTATTTATAAAAGTAATATATTACATATATCAAGCATACACACCATTGAGGATACTAAGATTGAATAAAATTCTACTTTGTTAAATTTGCCAGTTTATCAGATTACCTGAGACCCCTGTCAAAAATATGTATTTTGAGATTCCCTGAACCTACTCTATCAGAATGCACAAGACAGAAAATTAGGTATCTCTATTTTTAATAATGAGACAAATTAATAATTGCGATCAAGAGAGTTAGGAATACCCTTTCCTAAATGATAAAAATTGATTTGAAGGTGTGAGAGATAATAAGGTTTAAAAATTCATGAAAAAATAGTGCCAAAAAGTTCACAGACCAATAGAATAAAACTGAAAGGCAGATAATTAATATTTAAAATTCATTGTTTACAGTGCAATACTATAGTTTAAAAAATACACAGAAGTAAAATTCAATGGAAGTGAAGCAGGTGCGAGGGGGATGGAGGGGTTGGTGCAATCACACCTAACAGGCACCGTGAACACTATCTGGGCGGTGGGTGCGCTCACAGCCCTGAGTGGAGCAGCCCAAAAGCAATCCAAGTCACCAAAACAGCTGTATTATTCCAAAATTTAAAAAAACAAAAACAAAAAAACAAACAACACAGAAGATATAAGTGAAAAGTAAGTATTTCACTTTAAGGTGACAAAAATGTTTTTGCAGAGATGGGAGAATGAGCTGAATGTTCTTATGCACAACCCGGCGAACACGTTGAGAAGAGGGAGTGGTGCTTTAGATGAAATAACCACACGGGGCGCCCGTGCGCTGCAGGAGGCCAGCGGCCTCCGGCTTCTCCCCACCACGTGTCATGGGGATACCTGCATGCCAAGTATAATGTAAGGCCCTGTATTTGTCTTCCAGGATTGCAGTAACAGGATACCACCCACCGGGCATCTTAAATAATAATTTATTTTCTTACATTTGTGGAAGTTGGTAAGATCTGCCAAGATCAAGTTGTTGGCAGGCTCGGTTACCCCTGAGGCCTCTCTCCTTGGCTTGCACGCACACGCCGCCTTTCACTCTGTCCTCACATGGCCTTTTCTCTGCACATAAGCCGCTCTGGGTTTCTCTTCTTTTAAGGACACTGATTACAATGGATGAGGGCTCCACCTTGATGACCTCACTTAATAATACCTATTTACCTCTATATTGGCCTTGTCTCTGAATACAGTCACATTAAGGGTTAAGGATTTATCGTCTAAGTGTTGGGGGGATTTAATTCAGTCCATAATATTTTGTTTAAGAAGCAATACATTCGAAGGCGATAATAAAAATAACAGAGCAGCATCTGATTATTGAATATTAGCCAGCTTTTAGTATTTTCCTTTGCAAGATAAAGGGAGACACTGACAATTTTTAAGCAGATTTGGACTGGTGAGAAAAACCTAGAGGCCTGGTGACTTGTGTGAGGCTCTGATGGCAGTGCAAAGCTATGCATCAAGGCTATCTGAACTAAGGCTGCAGGGGAGTGGGGTTAGGTAGTATTTAGTATTTTTGAAATATTCTGGGTCCAATGGGTAACTTACGGAAGTGAATTCACCAAAATACTGTCAAATCTACTCATAAATCTTTAGAACCAAAGAACTTTAGAACTGAAAATGATTTTACCACCCTTTTTTAACAGGAATCTGTTCTCCAGTACCCCTGATAGAGACTTATTTAATCTTTACAGAACACTGGCATAAGTGGATTGCTTGTTTCCATACTGAACCATTTATTCAAATTTTTAAGTTATTGGTTAAGTCAAACTTTCATTCATTGCAATTATTGTATTAATTATGTTTTTGTTTTTTTTTTTGCATAAGCCTCTACTCAGTCTTTGAGATCACTCCATATCAGCTTTTTTTTCCTTGTTGTCTTCTGTTATTAGATTCTCCAGTGCTCAGAGATTAAAAAAATCTTTTAGTTCATTTGCATGCACTAGAGTTAGCTCAGCTCAATATACATTTTAACATCTTAACTTTTTCCTTTTTCTCCACAAGAAGGTAGCAGAGCTTCTTCCCTGCTACCATCCCTTACAGTAGAGAGAACAGTTCTCACACAGGGTGAGGCCCCATTTGAACATGAAGTGTTAACATTTCCCATCATCACATTTCTTCTCCCGGCAGCTTTCAGCAGATTTTTAATTACAGAAGTTAAAAACTAACAATGAAAAAAATTCTAGTTGACCCCGACAATTCGATATGTAACTTAATAACTTCATGCTATTCTAGAACACAGCCCCCGCATGCCTACCTCCTCCACCCTGAACACAGTCACTCTTGTCCTCCCGTGTGAATGCATATATGTGAGGGGGTCTACGTGTATGTAGGTATGTAGTCAATTCCAAGTGTTTAAATTAGAGAAGTGTTAAGGGGAAATCGTTATTAGAAATACTTTGAGTAATACTGAGAAAATTATCACTCACTATTTAGTGCCTGTCTATGGAATCCATGATTTGACTTAAACCCTACAATCTAGTGATTCAGTTTCCTGTATACCAATATCTTGTAAATGTAAGAACACCCAATATTTCATAAAAGTTATTTATTTTACAAAATTGATTTATAACACACATGGTATGGAACACATTTTGAAAATTAATCTTTATTGTGATGAAAAGTTAAACATATACACACTTGCAAACACCAGCTATTTTTGCATGAAGAGTAAATGAATAAAAGCTATAATCTGAGATTATCAAAACATATCTGTTAATTTTTACAGAATTACATGGCATTCCAATAGCATGCCAGAAGTTAATTTTATGAAAATTATCTTCACTCTGACAATGTACCTGCAGAGTTATTCATTTCTTAAATACAGGGGGCCTTCATTAACTTTATGGGCAACGGCACCAGTAGCTTTAAAAAATGACTTCCATTTTTGTTGTGACCATTAATCATTTTCTAGTCCTGGGCATAAGAAATGAATAGTGTAGATGTTGACAGCTCTGACAGAGGACGACATGTGTTAAGGCCAGTGATTAATCTGACAATTAAACTAAATCCCTTTGCTGGTCCAAGATTTCAATATTGAAAAAGATGCAAGTTACAAGAAAGAATAAAGGTTAGCCAGAACCTCACCGTTTTTGTTTAGGTATTTTGCTACATACAGGCTGTGGGTCACCTAACTTCGGGCTACAGAACACTTTCAAGGTAATATCCGGAGCCCAGGTGGACAGCAACAGCTTTAGTTTCTTTGAAAGAATAACAGGGAAAAAATTGAAATTTTTGGTGTATTCTGAAGATTTGCATTTTGTTTGCTATGTCAGAAAATCTGCTCTAGGCATAGAGTTGCTGGGCGGTCGGTGCATTCACTGTCTCATTTAGAGGTGACTGATAGGAGGCTCAGGTTAATCAGGGGAACTTGGTGGTTATCTGAGTCATGGGGAGTTTTTGTTCTGTTTTGTTTGTTTTTACCAACAGTTTTGCTTCTAAAGTCAAAGGGCAAATCTATGAAAGTCCTACAAAGTAATTGGCCATAGGTGGCTATTAAAAACAAATTTCCTGAATTTAGGGTACTAAGTCAAAAAGAACCACTGCTCTAGGAATCCCTAAGCAGGGATTGTAATTTGTGGAAGAGATTACAAGCCATTCTGACTCTAATGGTAATGCAGAGTTTACTGAAATGTGAAGAAGAACAGGATAGTACTGATCTTGGTAGGCTCTAGGAAGAAAATTCTTGGCATCTTGCCTTATAGGCAAGATACATTTTCCGAAGCCCAAGGCTTATCTTGCCCATACCAAAGTATAATGAACACAAAATAATTATTGCTCATCCCTAACTAGCAGACAACTTAAGAGATTCAGAAAAGTATAGCACACTGTGATAGGATCAAACAAGATTAGAGTATCTAGAAAAATTCTAGGAGAAATAAGAATAATGAAGAATGATTTGTTCTTTCATTCTTATTTAATGTACGAGATACTTACGTTGCCAAGGAATATTATGAACATTAAATATTTCAGTAGCATTCTCTACCAATGATATCATAATTCTCTGCAAAAGTGTATGCCCAGTAGAGGACTAAGGAGTGGTACGCTACTGTTTGTCTCTAAAATCTTCAACATGTCATCAAGGCGTTCTGTTAGGGGTGTCTAACCTGCTACAGCCTGTGGGCCACACACGGATTCTGTGAGGACTCTTCTGCTCATCTGTGGTGTGGGATATCATGGAAAGTATGCACAAACCATTTTTATGCTCATCAGCCTTTTTTAGTGTTTGTGTATTTAATGTGTGGCCCAAGACAATGCTTATTCTTTCAACGTGTGGCAGAAAAGGAAAAACGTTGGACACCTCTGACCTGCCAATCTCTTTCACCAGAGCCAAGTGGTCGCTGGCCTTCTGTCGTCCCAGCCTTGGCAAGATCTCCATTCAAGTTCAAAGTCTCTCCTGTTCCACACCCACTTCCCCACTTTTCGTGCCTAACTGCTGCCCATCCTTCAGTCTGAGCTTCGAGGGAGGACTTCCACGGCGACTTTCACCTTCTGCCTGGTTCTCATGACCCTTGTATTTCTTCTGTACGGCACCAATGCAGCTAAAATTAACGAGTTTTACTTCTTATTTTTAGTATATATCTCCTTTGCTAATCTAGTTACCTTCAGCACTTAGAAGTAAGTATATGGCATGTAGCAGGGATTAAATATATCTTTTTAGGTGTATGCCTATACAACTACATGTTACGAATTGTGAGACAGGATGATTTGTTTAGCAGCTTTGAGGAGTAAATATGTCTTAAAAATACTAAAATCTCAGAATTTTACTTTCAATTTTACCCTTAAATATAAGATTTTTTTTCATTCCTAAATGACTGCTAAATGTACTGTGGTGTCATTATGTCCTCTTTAAAATAGATCAAATGAAAATTAAAATTATTCAAGTCTTTTAACATTTTAATTTGACTTTATGGGAATGGTCAAGAATTATTAAAGTCTTTTAACATTTTAATTTGACTTTATGGGAATGGTTAAAAATCATATTAATTATTCTCTTATTTCATATAATATTACAAGGAGGCCATAAAGTTCGTGTGCAATTTAAAATAGTGTACAACTTAAAATTGCACATGTACTTTATGGCTACCCTATATTTGACAATATGTTATGCATTTTTCTACATCAGTGATAGATTCAATTTTAGCTATAAATTATAGACCTTAAAAGAAAGCAAAATGGTTTTCATGGCATATTTTACATCTAATTATCAAATAAATGTCTTCAAATGCTCAAATCATACCCAAAGCATGTGCTAGTTCATAGAGCTCTTTCTTTTTGTTCCTTTTTTGGTGATATTTCTGATATAGTTATTACATTTTAGCACAGATTCCATAAATAAAAAACCATAAAGTGAAAAGATTTCACTAGACCAGTTATATGATTTACAAATCTTGGAATTCAGGGGACTGTAACCTAATCCATTAGATTTGATAGATTTGATGTTTCAAAAGATATTTCTTCTGTTTTTCTTTCAACTGACCCTGACATAGCATTTCAAAGGGAATTAAATGTGGTTAATTATTCCATAGTTCTATGTCCATTATATTGGTGCCTAGTACACTTCAGAAACATACAAGAGCAGATTCACAATATGACAGATTATACTGGAAAGCTTTTCATTTAATTTGATTTTTATCATATAGAATAGATATTTAACAAGTAAAGGCAACACAGGTGAATAAAAAGGAAAGAATAGTCTGCTAGCGGATCATATAAATTTCCCTTGTGCTGAACTAACGAGTGGGCGATTTTTCTGGAATAACTTGACAGGGCATGTAAATTAACTAATAATATGAAGCCTCGGAGACTAAATTGATCAGATGCTGCGGTGGATGGTGAGACTCAGAGATGTACCTTCACCTTGCAGTAAGGTAAGAAGTGATGTCTACGCCTCAGTGAAACTGTGCTCCTCCCCATAACACAGGTCCCATGATATAAACAATCATATGGGCTTTTGCAAACAATTTAAACTCTATACTTCTGTTGTTCAGGCAAAATGTGTGGAAACGGAGTTCCCTTTGCATCCTATTGCAGGCATCTCTGATAACACATGGCTATGAAAAGAACATGCGGGTCCCAAATTTACAGGCTGCCTGAGCTACGATACTTGTACAGAGTTTGTCGATTCTGCATTTAGTTAAATAGGGTTAATATCGACAGCACAGAGTCATTGAGAGGAATAAGTAGGAAAGGGGTTTATGAATAATACAGTCTCATTTGCTAACATGCAGGTATGTTTCGTGAACATGCGGCTGCTCTCCTCCTTTGCCATATACAATTCCCTTGTGTGAAGGCAGAAGTCTCACTATTACTCACGCTGCATAAACTGCGGGGTGAAAAAGAGTAGTGGACAGGAAATCAAGTAACAGGGCCATAGAAAGGTGACAAGGTACGTGAACGAAAATACTACATATGAATAAGACGAGATCTGTAGTTGGTCGGCTAGACTTTGGAGTGGCCCCGAGGCCCGTTCCCCTCCCTTCGCATGCCTCTCTGTAGTCAATGCTAGAAGAAGAAGGGATATATTTCCTAAACTCCAGGTGCTAGGGTTTTACGTGACAGATAAATTCTACCAAACAGAAGACTTAGAAAAGGAAAGTCAGGCAGAGTCTCAGCTTCTACTTCTGTTTGAAAACTGGTCATAGAGAAATCTATTTATCTATTCCTTTCTTGTAGGGCAGCATTAGCCAAGTCTCCCAGGTCCCATTATCAATTTTGTAGGTGCATAAGAGCCACAGATGGCTGATCAAGGTGGGTCTGCTACAGTTCTTAATCCAGCAGTAGGAGAGATCGTTCCCTGGTCATTATGGTTTCTTGAGAGTAGTAGCCTCCTGACTGTGGCTGTGTCCTGATCTCGGCTTCGGGAAGAGGTTCATGAGCTAACGCTTTTCATGACAGAAGAGGCCTTAGCCCCCTTCGATGGTTTAGTTCAGTGATGTGACTGTGACTTGACAGCCCAATTTATAATCTGCTTTCAACCCTACCAAGCCAGTTAATAACCTCCTAGAATCATTTTTGTTATGTTTAAACTAATTAGGGGATGCTATTCTCTAAAACTGAGTTGTACAGATGAAGATTCCAAGGTAGTTCCATAAAAGCTAGGATCAATGGAGGAATTATGTGGACAAGCAAAAGATCACTTAAAAGACAGTGGCTCAGTGGGTAGGGTGCCGGCTCCATATGCCGAGGGTGGTGGGTTCAAACCCGGCCCTGGCCAGACTGCAACAAAAAATAGCCAGGGATCGTGGCAGGCACCTGTAGTCCCAGCTACTTCGGAGGCTGAGGCAAGAGAATCTCCTAAGCCCAAAAGCAGGAGGTTGCTGTGAGCTGTGTGATGCCATGGCACTCTACTGAGGGCAATAAAGTGAGACTCTGTCTCTACAAAAAAAAAAAAAAGATAGCAGATAGCACTCATTTGATTAACTTGTTGTATTTTATTTCTTAAAGCCACACATTTCTATTCCAACAAAAGGGGATGGAATGCAGAAAATAATGACTAATTACCCCTTCTATCCTCTAAATTAGGCCATGTAAGGTGATAAGGAGAAAACATGACACTTAGTAGGGATTCAAATGTTCACAAGAAATCTAAGTACAAGACAAAGCGTGGGAAGGATAAGAAAGTCACAGAACGATCTACCAGCAGAGAGGAAAAAGTAATTACACCTGTGTTGATGAGGGAAGTATAATACTTGTTGTGATTCCAGTAATTGCAATCTTTTGGGAGCAGGTTTCTCAAAATGGGTTTTACAAAACCAGTTGTCTGAGGTGGCTAATAAAGAAAGTGTTTCCTAGTGCCATGTTTGGGAATCCTGGGTTAGAGCGAATTAGATTTTGTTTCTTCAGCACTGCTCCAAGGCTTTAATAGTTAATGCACTTTTGTTATCTCCAAGGAAAGAACATAATCCACAATTTATCATATTTTTCTTGCCAACAGATTGCAGTTTTCATGGGCTACCTGGCAGAAGTACTGTTCTAAGGAACACAGGCTTAAAATAAGATGTGACATAAGGTAAAGAACAGAGATTCTTAGGGACGTGGAAAATGGCTATTGAGCTTGTAATGTACCGAGAAAAATAAGACTAGGATAAATGCTCACAGTTATAATTAATTTGTGGCTAAACTGAAAAATAATTTCAAAAGCTATGCTAAGAAAGTTGTACAAAATCTGCAGGAGGAGGAAGCTGTGGACAATGGTTAAGAATGATCACATGATATTAAAGTGACAGAGAAAACTATCAGCGCTGATTGAATAACAGCCTTGGAAACTAAAACATATTTTTTTTCCCAAAGGTAGAACAATGATTATAAATTTCTGCTCTAGGAAAATTTAGAATGCAAAACATACATATGTACACATAAACACATATATAATTATAACAAACCAGAAATCTGTGCATTAGTTAAAATCAAAACCCCCAAATCTCACTCATCTCAGTAACTTTTTAAAAAATGTTAAGTGGTCTGGGGCAGCACCTGTGGCTCAAAGGAGGAGGGCACTAGCCCCATATGCCAGAGGTGGCGGGTTCAAACCCAGCCCCGGCCAAAAAGCGCAAAAAAAAAAAAAAAAAAAAAGAAGTCAAGTGGTTAAAACAGAAAACTGTTTAATTTCATGACATAAATAAAGGTGCTCTTTTCAACTGCTCTTTCTCTTAGTATTTCTTATTAAGAATAAAAATACTTTATAAGCTTGTAAGATACACAAGTAAAAGTTATGATAATTAGAAGAATAAAAAAATAAACATAACGAATACTTATGTGCCAAGTATTGTTTTAAGTGGTTTTGATATACAAACTGTCTTCAACAAAACCTTATCAGTAGGTACTATTACTACTTCAGTTTAATGGATTATCCAGTTAAATCTGGGGTCTAGTCTCTTGCTCAAAACAACCATTGTCTGGCCATAGGCTAAAACGTAATAAAGAGACACAAAACTACAATGGCTTGAATAAGACAGAAGTATCTCTTTCATATGAATCCCAGAGATACAGGCAGTCTGGGAGGGCAGTTTTGTTTCACAAGATCAGCAAGGGCTCATAGGTCTTCTACCTAGCAGTTCTATTATCCGTAGAGGATTGATTTCTTGGGTATGGGTGAAGCTCTCTTTGCACCATCATGTCCACTTTCAAATCCACTCTAAGGGTAGAAGAGCAGGGGAGAGTATGGGCTGAGATCCAAGACATACCTACATTACTTCTTCTCACACCCAATTGGCCATGACTTAGTCACATGGCTTCGCCTAGCTCCAAGGGTAGCTGGATTATTATCAAAAGTGAGTAAGAAGGAATGAATAATGGGGACAATTATTAATCAGACTTAAAGAGCCTTAATAAATCACCTAGAGTCTCATTTACTATTAATAATTAGATATGAATTAAGATATATAATAATATATCTAATATATATAATAATCTAAGATATAAATTCAGTTATATCTTACCTTGTTCCTTATGTTCTATTCCTAACATCTGTAAAATAGGTATTTTTAACCCCACTAATAAATATGTACTGATGATTACAGGGATTAAGTTATTTCTATAAGGTTAGTAACTACTCAGAAACATTGCAAAATAGTATGAAACCATGTCTTTGGTACACACAGTTCTCCCCCCACCCCCGCCCCAATCACATGGAATCTAGTTTTCTGTGATTAGCAATGCATTGTTCTTTTAAATTATACAAGTGGCTTTTAGAAAATATATCATTCCATTCTGTTTATTCATTGATACAGTCTCCTTCCTCAATGAAAATGCCTTATCTACAAGGGGCTGACTATCAGGTCTGCAAAAACAATACATTTTTGTGACTTTTTTTTCTTAAAGAAAACATGACTGATGTTATTTTTAACTTACATTATTTTCTCCCAGAATATATACCTCTATAAGATCACCTGTATTTATAGTCGTCTATGAAACCATTCTCCTAGAACTCACCCAGCAAACGTTGTTCAAGCTTTTAGTGAGCGAGAATCAGTATGCAAATCAGATAACTTCTGTATAATCAGTCAGTCTCTTTCTAGGTCAGTATCTACAGAAATGCGTATCAAAATAAAAGCTCTCTTCTGAATTCTGCTAAGTTTAAATCTCAGCAGAGAGCCAAAGATCAAACAGAGAGGGCCAAGATCAAATTGAGAATAAAGTCATCTTGCACATCCCTTGAGCTTCCACTACCAGCGATGCCAGCAGTCAGGGGATGCCTCTCTGTGCGGGGAGCTGAGGTGGATAAAGTGAGGGCACCACCAGGCCTTAGTTCTCTCTGTCTGGATCCTTTCATAACTACGAAAATGCACTTTCAAAATTTCAGGTACATTAGTAGTGCCGCAGGGAGTTGAAATCTCTTTTCATACCATTTTAGCAGCCATTTGGCTGTATCACAGGTCACTGTTTCTTGTATGCTACAGTAAACCTCTACCTAAAAGTGTCATTCTGGCTGGGAGAAGCTATCAACTATCTGCATGGTTGACAGGACTCACAAAAAAAAAAAACATTGTCTCCCATGCCAGACAAGCTCTCTGCTTCATTAAATTGTAGCAACAGTCCTTCTTGGAGATCAATGATAACTTCCAAATGCATTTTGTTTATCCTTACCCATAAAATGTGTTTATAATTATGCATGTAATGATGAGCATGGACATTGATTTTTAATGAAAAATAATGCTCAAATTTGTCCAAGTAATTTGCTATTATATTTCTGACCTTCCTGTAAAATTATTCCCCTGTGTTCTACCACATTTTTAATCCAGACTCTTAAGTCTTCCAAGGAAGAAAAGGCAGATATCATACTGGTGATTTATATTACTTATTTTTATCTGTTTACTATATAAACCTAATATTAATGCATGCATTATAAAATTCGTATGAGGTAGAAAGTTAGAGTGGGTGTTTTTCCTCAAAAGACATTTCATATTATTTCCCAATAGTGAAAAATAATATTTAGTCCTGAAAAATAACATTATGTTTTGCCATTTAGTTTTTACCTTTCTGAGCTACCCCAATTTTCAAAGAGTTATAGACAGGCAATGGGTTACTGTGATGGTAATTATACACACACAAACAACAGGTATTATGAGAAAAATGAATAGCTTTAATATACTTATTATAATGATCCTAGGAACTTTCTAACCTCCTGGACTTCAGTAGTAAGACCTAATATTAATCTAATCTTTACGTCTTGATGCATCTGCACAATACTATGTGAATTTCTCACTCAGATGTCCCTTTGCTGAACAGGCATTTCCAGTCAAGGACTCCAGCTCAGGCACTGTGGTGACACTGGGACTGTAATAGTGGGCAAAAAAGACATGGATCCACTCACATCTTTTAGAGCCTAGTAAGAGAGATGAATATTAATGAGATGCTTATACATGCATAGAATTACAAATTGTGTGTAATTTCTATAAAGGAAGAATATGGATATTCCTGACTGAGTGGAATAATCTAATCTGTGACTAGAGATGTTTTTCTTGAAGAAGTGCATGAGGCACCAACATCTGAGGGAACAATGTGTGGGGGGAGCCGAGCTGGCTGCAAACCATAAGCAGATGGGTGAGAAGGAGAGAGGGCCGGCCACTCTGAAACAGGGGGGTGGACTGTCCACAAAATACTCAGCTTGAGCGTCAGTTATTTAACAGAGAGTAGCCCGATTTACACTTCTTTGTACTGTTTTAGAACGCTTCCCAAACAGGATGAGAACTTCTTAAGAACTTCTTTTTTTACTAGACAAATACATGGCCAGGTTCAAGAACATATTCCCCAGCCTCCCACAACTAGGCGACATTGAACTAAATTTTGGCCAATGGTGTGGCGCTGAAGTGGCGTGTGTGTAAATTCCAGAAAGTCTGTAAAGAAAGGCTAGATTCTGCACACAATAGATAAAGCACCAATGCCCACCTGGAACCATGAGGTAGATGCCATGGGTTGAGAATACAGAAGGAACAGAGCTAGGAAGACTGGCTCCTGATGAGTCCACCCAATCATGCGGGACTTCCTGCCTTTAATCTTTGCCTTTTTGTCTAAGAAATAGTTTTTTTTTTTCCTCTAGCTTTTCCATTCCATTTTCTACCCAGCCATCAGACAATCCTGTTAAAATTTAAATGAGATTACACCTCTTCCTTGTATAGAACCAAAAATATTTTCTAATCTCACCAGTGAAATCCAAAGTCCTCATGCCCTTCACGGCCCTTTGTCTTTTGACTTCATCTCCCAACTCTCTCCTCTTTCAGTGTGTGGCTATGACAATGGCCCACTTTCTAGTCTTTAAAAAAGAGCAAGCATGGTCCTATCTGTCGGTCTTTGCATTTGTTTTTCTTTTTTTTCTCTTGAAATACTATTACCCCAAATCAACCTACAGCTAACTCTCTCACTTAATTTACACCCTGGCTAATTGACTTTTATAAAGTGATAAGTGTACCCTAGGACCATTCTAAATAAAATTATATCACCCATATTACTTTTTTCAATTAAATTTCCTCTTTTGTCTGATTTTTCATAGGACTTACACACGCACACACACATGCATACAAACACAGGATATGCATCATTTCTCAGTATTCACAAAAAAGTGATTCTAGTCCAACCACCCACCCGCCAATCTGCAGATGCTCAAGTCACTTATCCTAGCCTAAATGGAGTAGTACTTGCACATGACCTACACACATCTTCTTGTATATTTTAAACATCTATAGATTACTTGTATTACCTAATACAAAGTAAAAATTATGTAAATAGTTCTACTTTTTATTTATATTTTTATTAAGTGTCACTATTTTTAATGTTTTTTTTTTTAAACGTCTTAACACAATAACTAAGAAAAGGCTATGTTAACCAGTTTGATGAAAATATTTCAAATTGTATATGAAAACACCACACTGTATCCCATGATTGCATCAATGTACACAGCTAACATTGAATAAAAATAAAATAAAATAAAATAAACATTTTTGATCTTCATTTGATTGACTCTGCAGATGCAGGAAGTGAGGATATGAAGGGTGATCTGTATGAATATAATACACACACACACATATGTATAGTTGTCCTTTGTTCTAGCATTCAATTGTAAGCTCCATCAGGGCAACAACTTTTGTGTGTATTGTTATCTGAATGCACAGTGCTTAAAACAGCAGTGACTAAAGCCTGGAAGTTGATTGACAAATATTTTTGAATCCATGAATGAAAGATCTTTATGAAGTTCACTCTAGTTCATTATGGATTATAGATGGTTACACAACAGCAAAAATAATTCTGATGTATTCCTACAACATACCTAGCTATTAAAAAAGTTTGATATGTGGGTGGTGCCTGTGGCTCAAAGGAGTAGGACTCTGGCCTCATATACTGGAGGTGGTGGGTTTAAACCTGGCCTCAGCCAAAAACTGCAAAAAAAAAAAATTTTGATATCCCCTTACAGTCTATGATATATCTTTAAGCTAATTACCACTCCCCAGCCCCATACACAAACTCTCAAAAATGCTGTAGGAAATTTAGTAGCAATGGTTAGATGAGAGAGAAATAGTGTGTCAGAAGAAGACAATTAGAGTCTGATACCGGTCAGGAGTGGCAGAAAATAGAATGCAGAGGCTACAAAGAATGACCTTGTGTAAGTCTTGCCTCAAAAAGATGCCAACACTTTGTGAAATCTAAGTGCAGATCTAAATGCATCACAACTGAAGTATCTTCTCTTCTGTTTACTCCATTGGAAAGTATTTATTCATCCATCAAATATGAATTGAGCTCATGGCAGTTGGGGTACAACAAGCAAATATAGGCACAGACCCTGCACATGACATTTTAAGGGAAAATCTAACAGGTTTTCCTACAGTCACTAGAAATCATGACATTCTGTGATGCAGGATTTCTTCTAATTTCCTTGCATCTGAGGATGAGCTATAGAAAGTATACACTGACTGGGCTAAAAGGGTTTATGCAAAAATATTAATAAGGTCAATTTTGATTAACTGTATTTCCAAGATGCAGAGATATAATAAAATGTGTTTTATTTTAATAAGGACTTGACAAGTGAGAAGTTAGAGGTTCCATTTCATTTAAAGGAATACTTATTTGAACTACATTGAAGCTTACTCGACTAGGAAGAAATGTATTATATGCCTGTACATTCAGTATTACATTGTATTCATGTATTTATTTAATCAGGGTATGGAATTGCTGCTACTAATCTCAGTCTAGATAGTATTGCACCATTATAGTTAAAACAGCATTTGTTATAGAGACATCTCACATTGTACTTTTTTTCTTCAAATAGAAGGCAGGAAATTGGCATTTTCTTGATTTCAGTGACATAGTACCTTTGCTTAGAACCCTTGACTAAGGAAGTGGCAGATTTGAGCTGTATTTGATCTCTGCTCACCAGCTGCGTGCTTTTGACAGGGAGAGGAAAGGTGGAGGGAGTGGAGGAGTTAGTCTGTTCATCTTTTATAAGATCTTCCTGCGAGCTCTGCGGGTACCATCAGAGCACCACGCCCAGGCCCGGTGTCCCTCACAGCCTAAGGACCACTGACACAGAGCCAGGGTCGAGATCTGCAGCACAGCAGAGTCTTTGAAGTCTGCATTTTTGCAGCCCTTTGACACAAAATATTTGGTAACTTCTGACTTCCACTCCCATTGGGAGGATGGACCAAGCCATAGATGAACTGGCTAATATCACCATGAATCCTGTCCTCCGAGAATCTCAATAACTATTTCTTAGATCTGACATCTCACTAAATAGAGCTGTGAAGAAACCAGAGCACAGAGGCGACCTCTGATAACACAGTTACACAGTACAAACAGCCAGTTGGTATTTTCCTACATGAATCTAATCAATAGCTCCCTGTCATAGAAACCACACAAAAGGTTTTAATCACCATTTACACCATGAGGACTTGAAAAACAGTGGGATTTTAATCATGTGATCTTTCCTTCGTGTGCAGACATTCTAGTGAAAACAGAAACACAAGTCTGAAAAATGTTTTCTTCAACCATGTTTGCAGTAATCAAAGTTTGGATAGAAAACAATTGATTCAGGATAGAAAGTAGTAAAAATAGGCACATCAAATAGAGGTTCATGAAGAGTTGCCGTCCAGTGAAGGGAATTAATAGAAAATACTTAACCCTTCTTTTGAGACCCAATTACCCGGCAGTGTGAACACAAACCCTGAAAGGCTGTTGCATCACGTTTGTGTAATAACTTATTTTTTTTTAAGACACGGGAAGGTCTCACTCTGCTCTCACCCAGGCTGGAGTACAGTGGCTCGATCATCTAGCTCACTACAACCTCAAACATCTCGGCTCACATGATCCTTCCACACCAGCCTCCCCAGAATCCAGGACTATAGATGCAGGCCGCCATGCCCAGCTAACTATTTCATTCTTTAGAGATGAGGTCTTGCTATGTTGTCTAGGCTGGTCTTTGACTTCTAGCCTCATGTGATCGCTCCTGCCTCAGCCTCTCAAAGTGCCAGGATTATAGGCATGAGCCACCATGTCTGGCCCATAACCTGCCTTTTTAATGGATGTTATTCACAACAAAACTTGATTACCTAGAACTCATGATCAAGTACACTCATATTACCAGTGTCTTTTTAAGAACAAATTAAGTTGAAAATGTCATTGTTTATTAAAGGATGAGCTTCCAAAAGCTTGAGTAATAGCTAAACATTAAGATGTGCTTTTTAGTTGGAATATTTCTAATTAACTTCTATTCATTGAGGTTTTCCAAGAACTAGACTCTGAATGGAAGTATAAATGCAGAAGATTTATTAGGACATGCTCTCTCAGGGTCAACACCAACCTCTTGGGGTGGGCGAGGGATAGGAGCAGGAATGGCTACAGCTGCAGATTAGCTGTGGTGCAGGTAAACACCTTAACTTATGCTTAACTACATGTAACCTACGCTGAGCCCACCATGAAGGTGAGATGGCCCTCCAGTGTTGGTCTGGGTACCCAGAGGGGGTTTGTGTCTTTACACTTCCATGGAACCAGAGCTGGATGTGGGCTGTTTGGTGAAGGGATTTACCCTGAAGGAGGGCTCTCTTCATCCAAGGCATTTCTCAAAAATGGCTAAAAGCTTTCACCTCACAATCTCCCAAACAGCTAATGAAAAAAAAAATCCTTCAGTTCTGAAACGAGATCTGGGTGGTGCAATAGCAATATAGTATTCATTAACATTTTTCAATAATTACTGAATACCTTCTATGTGCAGGATAAATCACTATTTTTAGAAGAATTCAAAGCTTATATGACCAATTTCACTTTCCAAGACCTTTATGACAGCCATAGATAATGTATACCTACAAAGATAGCATTTACTTAGTATTATTCTGTACATCAGTAAATATTCAGAGGCACGAAGAGGTAAAAATCAAGAGCAATAGAGTCTGCAAAGGGAGAGGACATCAGTTAATGGAAAGTACTGGGGGAATGTCCTTTCCTTTTGAGTTAGGTCTGTGATGGTAGATAGGATTTTATCTTGGAGAGATTTAGGAAAATATATTTAAGATATAAAAAATACAATTCTCCAAAGTACCTAAGTCAGTGTGAAATGGCACCTGTTATAGAATGAGCAAGGAGACCAATTTGTCAGAAATGTAGGCTAAATAAATAAACAAAGAAAGAAATTGGGGGTGATAACTATCAAAAGGAGAAGTTAGTTCACATTTGAAAGCCCAGGCTTTACTGAAGCTCTTCGTGAGCTCTACACAAAGATCACCACCTATTTGGTTATGAAGAGATGGAAGGAATGACATTTTAAGTTGGGACCTTCTCTTCAACTAGTACAGCAGACTGACCTTTCCCAGTAATTCCATGTGTTCTCCAGAATCTTGTCCTTGTTTAGTTGACAATCAAAATGTTTACTTTTTTCTGGTAGGTCTCTTAAATGACTGTTTACTTACATAGATTAAATTTTAAAAGTTAAATCAAACTACCGTATTTTTGTTGGTCCTCCTAAAAGAGTAATTTATCCTAAATACTCTATATTTGTTTGCAGAATATAGTTTTCATACCAAATTTTTCCATTCCTCTGCTGCTCTCCACACATAGTTTTAAAATAATATGCTAAACTTCACACTTGATCTAAGTATAGGACCATTCCTCACATCTATATAGGTTAAGTCTATCCCTTATGAGCTCAATTGATATTGGAATAAAAGGAAATACTCTGGTTAAAATGTAGAAGAAAAAAAGTAAAACTCCATGGCCATGAAGATGCTATGCTTAAGTCTCAGATTCTCAGTGGTACAACTACTGCTAACTTTATTATTAAAAGATACACATTTTCAGACATTTGTCTTCTTTAGTATTCATTATAAGATCATTACTATAATTATAATACTATTGTTATTATAACTATTACTGTTTGTATTCTAATTTTCCAGAGAAGTGAATGGCCTGAAGTCTCACAGCAAGTCAGCTGTGAAGTTCAGATTTGAACTCAAGTTGTTTATCCCAAAGATATCATCTCTATTGAGTACACAAGTTAGTTGCGGCTCGTACTGATATAATAAGGACTTTATCCTGTTGATGTCCAGTTTATTTGAATCAAAAGGTCACACTCTTAATAATTATGTTATGAGGTCTCACATTAAAATCTTTTACACAGGGTTGTTCAAAATATAGATGTCGTAAGAAAAAAAAATTCGTTCTTGTGAGTTTCCAAATAGCTATAAAATACAATCCCAACTAAAAGCTAAAAAAGGATAGGTACTGACAAATTTGATTTCTCACCAACTCATTATTACTCATTTCCATTCTCTGAGATAGTTTTATTACATTTTTTCTTCAAACCTGCCTTTCCCCTTCCCCTATTCTCTGCTGATGGTAATGACTTACATATTACTTTGAAAAATAAAAAGAGAAAAGCAATCAAAAGATGATAGATCTTTTTTCTTCTTTTCTTTTTGAGATAGAGTCTCACTTTGTCACCCTGGGTAGAGTACCATGGCATTACAGCTTATAGCAACCTCAAACTCTTGGGCTCAAGTGATCCTCTTGCCTCAGCCTCTCTAGTAGCTGGCACTACAGGTGTCTGCCATAATACCTTGGATATTTTTTTTTTTTTTTTTAGAGATGGGATCTTGACCCTACTCAGGCTGGTCTATAAGTCCTGATCTCAGACAATTAACCAGCCTCAGCCTCCCAGAGTGCTTGGACTACAGAGGTGAGCCACCATACCCAGCAATAGACCTCTTTTTTTTCCAATACCAGATCTGCCAGCCTACCTGCATCAGTAAATTTTTAATCTGCCCTCCTTTTGTTTAACTTATTTGAAGCCACACACCACTTCTCACATGCCTTCACAGAAAAAAATCCCCCAAAGATTATTAATATTTATCAATTCTATTTGACTCCTCCAAATTCCACATCCATTCTCATTACAAACACCTCCCTGCTCTGAGTTTGCCTCACAAGGATACAAAGAAATGGGATCTCTCATATGTAGGTACATTGTTGGTGAGAATGTTAATACAGTATTATGGAAATCAGTACAGAAATACCTAAAAAACAAACAAACAAACAAACAAAAAATAGAAGTACCATATGATCCAGCAATCCCACTACTATGTATCGATCTAAAGTGAAGGAAATCAGAGTATAAAAGGCATATATGTACCCCCGTGTTTCTGCAACACTATTCACAGTGTCAAAGATATGGGATTAACCTGAGCGTTCATAAATGGATAAGTGGAGAAGGAAAACATGATGTATTCATGGAACACAATACTATCAGGTTATAAACAAAGAATGAAATCATTCTGATAAGTGAAATAGGCTAGACACAGAAGGACATTCAGTCATCTGTGGGAGCTAAAAAGTTGCCTTCATGGAGGCAAAGAGTGGAATGACTGGGAAGGGTGTGTGTGTGTGTAACAGTGCCATTCCACTGGTGAAATTCTTGCACTGACTTATACCTACAATTATATTAAATGCAAACTGAAAACACTTTCTCTTCAACCCCCTTGTTTAATTGGACATGACTTTCTTTTTTTTTTTCCTTGAACACATTAAGTTCTTTCCTAACTCCAGCTCTTTGCATATTTTCTTAATACTGCCTGAAACATTCGTCACTCTTCACACAGCTCCTCACATGGTGGGCTCCCTCACTTAACTCAGTTCTTGTTGTTAATTCAGTTTTTCAGAGAGAGGTTTCTTTACAACTCCATTTAAAATGGAACATGCCATCCCCATTGCTTTGTATTGCTTTTAGTTGATTCATCTATTTTATTTTTATAACAGTACTCAGAAGATGTGAACTTACCTTCACTAATTCCTGATTAATTTATCTATACAATGGTGGCATCTTACCTCTGCCTGATTCCTCATGGTATCATGCTTAGAGCAGGACCCAAAAGTAATATAATTTTTATTTATTTTTTTAATTTTAGAAAAGAGTGACAGTAGATGGAATGATAGAAGTAAAGTTTAGTGTTCACTTGTATATTATGTCTACCGGAGGTCGGCCAAAAGCCAGCCAGCCACTCTCATGCCAATATTTGAGGTACACACCCCCGGGGAAATGCCAGCATTAATGGCTACTGGCCATCAAGAGGTCTCCATGCAGTTCGTGCCCCGGCCTTAGATACAACTTCTGGTGATATGTTATATCCCTCTCTGTAGGTGACACAGCCAGTGCAGTTTAGAAAGAAGCACAGAGAAGGTCAAGTTAAGAGCATCACACATGTGCATCCACACACAGACACACAGAAGGAAATGGTTAAATTGATGCTAACAAGAAAACTAAATCTATTCTTGTTTTTTTTTTTTTTTGGTTCACAATAGAAGTAAAAGAAAATGAGATTTATAATATACAAATGAGATCTAAAATATGCATAGAAGTAAAAACAGATTCTGCTGAAAAGCCCTTTTAGCAAAAAAAAAAAGAAGAAGAAGAAGAATATCCAAGAGAAAGAATTCTCTCTCTCTCTCTTTTTTTCCTTCTAAATATCAAACTAAAAAAAAATAGCTCATCTGAATAAGTTCAAAAGTTACCACTTTTTCCCAAATGGCCATTTGAAGTCTGGATATTTAAATGTCATTTTTAAGTACACTGATTCAAGAAGGGTATTTAAACATATCAAACCCATATGATTATTTCTCAGTGATACTCTCTTGATATTGAGAGTGCCAGGCCCTGACTTAAGTGTTTTACTTACAACACCTGATTTAATCACCATTATAACACCACAAAATCTGTCCTATCATTATCACTGCCATTTTTAACATCAAGAAATTAAAGTATAAAATATGTAAGTAATTAACTGAAAGGTCTGAGCTTGAATTCAGGTAGTCTGATCCTATAGTCCACAGATTCCTCACAACTCTATAAGGTCTATCTCCTTCTACTATCTTTATTTTCCTTGGTACTTTGTTTCATCAATATGGAGAGATATGAATCTTATCCATACTCATAATCATACTCCTGAATTGCTCTTCCAAAGATATTGCAACAGCCACCTAAGCTCCCGATATTCTCACGACTATGGAATCCACACTGCAGGTTGCACTAGTCTTTCAAAATAAATGTTACATTCCCTTTCAGGGGCAGACAACTGAGGACTTGTGTTAACTCTCTCACTGTTTAAGTTGCATAAATCTGCTTCACTTATTTGATCACTTTTTTGTTTGTGGCGTACCCTATTTTTCTGTAACTTTGACTCCTTATTCAATTCTCCACTCAGAATCCTTTGACCAAAGATATTTTTCTGCCTAGACAGCTATTTTATTACATTCATTTCTTTAAAATATATCATTTATAATTCATCATTCCTGCAACATTTTGAAGTCACAAGAAATCCTATCCCTCTTTCTAGATCTTGGCAATCACATACAAAATGGTATCATTCCATACCTTGTTACTAGAATTTCTTCTTCAGTAGGTCCTTCGTGTGGAGGATTTGAAGAATGAATCCACGGACCACAGATTGGTTGTAAGACAAGATTTATGTTATAGAAAAGAATACAGAGAAAGCACCAGAGCTTCTGGCAGAGAGCAAAACTAAAGTCTGAAAACATCTCCCCCTGGGCCCTTTGTCTCCAGTTGTATATATGGCCCAACAAATGGATGGATACAATGCCTTCCATTCCCAGGTCTAGGAAACTTACATGAAATGGACCAGGACTGGGAAGTGAGGAGGTTCCCTGTTCAGCTGCAAGTACAAGGGGGAGTGGGGGACACAGAGGCCAGGGAGAGACAGTAAGGCACTTGTGTCACCCCAGCAGTTGTCTGGCCCTTCTGGCTACTGGAGCCTCCTGTGGCCCCCTCTGACTACCCTCCAACCAACTGGCTCTTCTGCCCACTGCTCCCATACCAACACCCCCAGGGCAGAGATGGCAGGGCACCCCCTCATCTCCACCCTGGCTGGCTGGGGTGCCACCCACCCTGTATCAAGCTCACTGAAAATATTCTGATAACACAATCTAATAAAAGGAGGTCAAGGTCTTCCCTCTAAAGGACAATAGCTGATATTTCCACAGATTTTTATATTCATTAGTTTGAATTCTTCAATTCTTTGGGCAGTTACCTAACTAATCTTTATCTTAAAATGACTTTATTACTTGGATTTGTAATAAATGAGTTTTATACAGCAATCAATAACAATACCCTGTAGAAATCTAAGTGCTATAAATTTTAATTTTCCTTCTTTTGTTCACATAGTTAATGAATTAATACCTACCTTCCCTATCTTCTTCTATGCTCATTATCAGAATGAAGATTAAAATACAATGTTTAGCCCTTGTTCAAAAGAGAATTGGGCTAAATGAAATACATGCTATTACCCTTATAAATCTTATGTTTACTTTCTCACTTTTATAAGCATGCTTTTTCCAGTGTCTGCAGCAACATATGGACCTATACAAAGTTAAACAGACATGTACAGCCTGGACCTCTATGGATAAAGCCCTTACACATTCTCTCGTCATAATCTATGTACTAGGAATATGTTTCAGTACAAGTTTATCATATAAAAAGCATACTATTAGACAGTAGCAGTTAAAAAAATCTAGTTATAACCTAATTATAGTCTAAGTATATGAGGAGGGGGAGGAGTGGATGGGTAGAGGGAGGGAGATTGGTGAGATCACTTCTATGGTTTATCTTACAAGGGTACAAGTGATTCTTTCTAAAAGTAGAATATAAATGTCTTAACACAATAACTAAGAAAATGACATTAAGGCTATGTTAACCAGTTTGATGAAAAGATTTCCAATTGTCTATGAAAACACTACACTGTACTCCATGATTGCATTAATGTACACAGCTATCACTTAATAAAAAAAAATTAGTCTGTATAATGCTATGGCCCAGACTATTTGTCAGAATATCAAAAGTTAAAAAAAAAATAAGAAAAGAAAAGAAATCCACTGAAGCCAGGTGTGGTGGCTCACATCTGTAATCCTACCACTCTGGGAGACCCAGGCAGGTGGATTGCTTGAGCTCTTGAGTTTGAGAGCAGACTGAGCAAAAGCAAGATCCTGTCTCTACTAAAAATCGAAAAACTGAAGCAAGAGGATCACTTGAGCCTGAGTTGGACGCCACAGCACTCTACCCAGAGCAACAGCTTGAGACTCTGTTTCAAAATAAACAAACAAATAAACAAAAACCCACTGAAATAAAAACATACCATATTTATTAATTTTCCTCACTGATATTCCAAAATGTTCCTTCATATATCTCTCCATTCCTACAAGCACTTTAAAGTCTATAAATATTATCATACATCTGCCTGATAATTTGAC
>NW_003852471.1:8715342-8717848 GCF_000181295.1 Otolemur garnettii | reverse complement strand
TAAATCCACTTCAGTTATGCGACCACTTCTTACATTTGAGCTACTCACTACTGTACTGTAAATCTGACTCCATATTCAATGTCCCACTGACATCCCTTTAAACAAACAAACAAAAAATATTGTTTATCATTAATTGGTTTACAAAGCATTGAAGCTTTGTGTGGGTACTCTTTCATAATCACAGAACTGCCTGTCTGAGACAGAGAAATTTGCACCTTTGCAAAATTCACTTCAAAGTCACTGACAGCCCTTAGAACATTGGCTCATCTGGCTGTCATCCAAGCTGTCTAGTGGCTATTGAAGTCTCACTTTCCCCTTGTCTGCATAGGTTATTGTGAAGGATATTTCAGATTACACCCCTCAAGGTTCGAAACATCAAGGCATAGTTAATCAAAGAGTTGTGCATATTTTTGCCTACTGGTTTTAGACCATTTAGTTACTAAAATGTTGAAATGACTATGAATGTCAGAAGTCATTAGAATACAGTATAAATTTGTATTTGAAAGGGTAGAAGCTATTAATGTCTATGCATCCTGGCTGACATCAAAGGCAAAAGAAGGTCAGAACAAGTATAGAAAAAAGCCACAAAACTGAGTCATAGCACATATATTTCATTAAACAACATTAAGAAGAAAGCTCTATGTGGAAAATAGAACGCTGATTTAAATTTCTGTATTTCTACACATTACACCTTTGTAGTTATACAAGTCTTCGAATCTGGAAGTTTTGCATTTTACAAAGAAGATGTCCCATTTATGGACTAATTTCCTTAACTCTTTTATGTCAAGAAACTCTTAGTGTATATTTAGAATAAGTGTGTAGGGACTTTTATTGAGGATTTGTGTTTTCATTATTGTCTTTTTATTGCACAACGTTTGAGGAATGGTTTTTATTTAATTGATTTATTAGTTTTCTTATACATGAATTTTCAGTCAACATTCATCCTTATACATGAATGTTAAACTCAAAGAGATTTATATAATTTTTAATTTATATGTTTCTTTTTGGTTTATACTAGTGAAGACAGTTTAATAATTGTTATTATCTAACTTATTTCTAAGACTGGTAAGGATGTCAACCATATTTTGCTATCTTAATATATGTTCTATTGCATTTAATTATTTCTTCTTTTTTCTTAATGAAAATATATGTAAAATTGAGTGTACATGCAGTCGACATTTTTGCTTTGCCCATTCCTTCTGCATAGGTGTGTTTGCCAAGAATCAACAAAATGGCTTTCCAATTTTTTCAGTAAAATTAATAATTTTCTTCTAATTAATATTCTGTGGGCATTCAAGAAACATTATATCTCATTGAATTATTAATTTTTTGATACAATCTGAAGCTCAGATTTTGACAAATATAATCATTTATCTCTAAAAAGACTGTAGCCATAAATATGTGTATATATATTTTAAGTATATATTTGAATATCTGCTTAAATTATTGATGCTATTGGTAAATGAAGCCTGGTCTTCAAACTCTTGAAGTACTAAGACTTCAAAAATCAACAAAGTTAAAATGGGAAATCAGACAGGTTTTTCTCTCAAACACTTTTTGAAATGTAGAAGAGATGAAGTTTACAGAAAAAGTACTCAACTTTTAAAAATATATCAGACAGGTAAGTGATAGCTGATATAAGAAATATTCAAGTGCTATTCCTCATATGATCACCTCAATAGCTGGGTTCTGGAATTACTAATACCTGTTGAGGGCAAGTGCATTATTCCTATTATCTCATCACTTACAAATTCTTTCTTGGTCTATGTCAGTGATTCTCAACCTGTTGGTTGCAACCCCTTTGTAGCAGTGAAAATACATCACGGCATTAAGAAGGTTGAGATCCACTGGTGTGAATGTCTAAAGATGTTCTTAGACATGATGATCTTATTATTTTGAATTGAACTAAAATTTTCATATATAAAATTTTCATATTCATTACTAACCTTAATGCTTTAGTTAAGAAATATTGGGGCACCTGGCAAAAGATGGTATGAATCTGGTAAAGATTTATCCTGTGTGGTAGGACATGTTTGGAGGGAGTACTCCTAGATGAATAGGATAACAAGAAATATTGAAAATAGTGGGCAAGCTACAATGCCCAAGGGAAAGTGGTGACTTATTACATTCTGTAAACTGGTGACACAGGTGTTAGGGTGTGAACAGCCCAAATGTATGTGAGTAATATTTACTGATTGCTTCTTCAGCATCTGTCCCTTTTTCCTTTGAGTTTCCTTAGTAGAAAACGTTACTATTTGTGTGGAACTGAGCCCATCTTCAGCAAAGGACTCTGAATAGGTTCAAATGTTGATGCATCGAAGCTATATGGACTAAAGTGTTCCTTGGCTACAGAAAATTTGCTCCTACATAGGAATGAATAGTGTGCAGTTGCTGCAGAATAGAAATCACCGTGTAGAATATAGTATGAAGCCTAAATTCTGGGAAACTAGAGAAACAAAGAGTTGGCATCATCACTGGGTCTAAGCAGCAATCTTGAATCTCATCT
>NW_003852471.1:8711610-8715322 GCF_000181295.1 Otolemur garnettii | reverse complement strand
AGCTGGGACTACAGGCACCCGCCACAATGCCCAGCTATTTCCTGTTGCAGTTTGGCCAGGGCTGGGTTTGAACCTACCACCCTCGGTATATGGGGCCGGCGCCCTACTCACTGAGCCACAGGCACCTCCCTTCATTATTAACCTTAATGCCTTAGTTAAGAAATATTGGGGCACCTGTTTGGAGGGAATAGTCCTAGATGAATAGGATAACAAGAAATATTGAAAATAGTGGGCAAGCTAGAATGCCCAAGGGAAAGTGGTGACTTATTACATTTTGTAAACTGGTGACACAGGTGTTAGGGTGTGAACAGCCCAAATGTATGTGAGTAATATTTACTGGTTGCTTCTTCAGCATCTGTCCCTTTTTCCTTTGAGTTTCCTTAGTAGAAAACGTTAGTATTTGTGTGGAACTGACCCCATCTTCAGCAAAGGACTCTGAATGGCTTCAAATGTTGATGCACTGAAGCTATATGGCCTAAAGTGTTCCTTGGCTACAGAAAATTTGCTCCTGCATAGGAATGAATAGTGTGCAGTTGCTGCAGAATAGAAATCACCATGTAGAATATAGTATGAAGCCTAAATTCTGGGAAACTAGAGAAACAAAGAGTTGGCATCATCACTGGGTCTAAGTAGCAATCAGAATCTCATCTGTTCTTTGTCTTTTTTTAAGTCAATACATTTCTTGTTTGCTTGTCCTTTATTTATGTAAGCCAATTTGAATTTTTTTTATTTTTTGTGGGTTTTTTGTTTAATTTTGTCCTGTTTGGTAAGTCCCAAAATAATGTCTTAGGTGATGCAGATTCCCAAGTATGCCTTAAGCTTTTGAAATGTGAAACACAGAAATCTAATAAGCATGCTGGTAGTTGTCAGCAAGATTTGACTACAGGTATCAAGGACCCATTTTTGGGCTGAGCCGGACTGGTAATGATGCAATCAAGTAAAGGAGTCAGACAAAAACATACCCAGGCAAAAAATATAGTAGTCCTAGGAACAGACTGAGTAACAAGACTATCTAATACTACAAGAGGGAATAATATAGCGCTATGAATTGTTTATAGTCAGAAATTCTAGTGTAGAGTTGTTAAGAAGAAATAGCATCAATAGAGTTTGTAATAAAGCTATGTCCCATGAAGCCATGCATGATCAAGGGAGGGAGATTATTTATAGCAGTTAAATGTTGAAGTAGCTGCATTCTTGAGAGGACCTAACATGAAGGTCCACAATACTACCTGGGAGGATGGCTTAGTAGTAAACGTTGCTGGTTATTTATTTATTTTGTTTCTTAAAATGTTTGGAATAGGATTAAGATAGCAGGGAAAGGTCAGGAAGCTTGTAATACTCTCTTTTCGTATAACTTCTGAGAGAGCATCACATTTAAAAATTATAGTAGGGAAAGTAAATATAGCTGGATGAGAAAGAAGACATAGCAAACAACACTATAGATAAATGTGGTACCATTTACTTTTCTCCCCTTGACAATTTGATTATATTTTCATTAAGTAGAATCATGAGCAGAGGAAGGTCCCAAGTAACACGTACTGGACTACTCCAACTTCTTCCTTTTTCTTCTGAAACTCAAGACAATATATCTTCTACCAGAATCATTTTTTTAATGATCTTCAATCCCTGCTTGAAGAATAGAAATTTCTAAAGAAACTATGAGTCATTGCAATGCAATCGAGGAATACATAAGAAAGAGAAATCATAATTTTATTAACTATCGGAACAGAGCTAAATCTACACATTTTTCTCATGCTTAATAAAAAAAAAGGAACCTATTTAATTATATTGCCATTGTAAAAAGGCATTCTATATCATTTTAGAGTATTTTATCTCCAATTCTATGTTTGGATATCCCTACAGTAAACTTCCCATCATCGAATTGATTAAATCTTTATCCAAATCCTAAATCATAAATTCTCAATGATTTAAGCATCTGTATCTCATAGATCATCTGGATTTTCGTTAAGTATTTAGTGGAAAGACAGAACTTTTTCCAGCATTGATGATCTGGAGATAAGGCACCTTCTCTAAAAATAACAACTAATTGGTGAATACTTTTGGGAAGAAATTTGTGCATAGGAAGGAATAAATAGATAAAGACTTACCTTCCTATAGAGAGAGTGATGTATAGTTTTAGGCCTTTAATACTACCTAAGAAAATAATATCTTAAGAAATATAAAGATGAAGTTAGTTCTATTTTGGAGAATATTCCATGGGCCAATGAAAAGAATGTATATTCCTTACCATGGGGATGGTGTGTTCTGTATTTGTCTATTAAGCACAATTGTTTTAGGGTCACATTTAAGTTCCTTGTATCTTTGTTTATTTTCTGTTTAGAGCAGGCATCCTCAAATGATGGCCCATGGGCCACATGTAGCCCACCTAGGACATTTATCCAACCCACCAGGTGTTTTTGTTGCTGCTGCCTGTCCTGCTTAGCAGCTGACTCATCCCAAGGCCTATAGTCCGGCCCTCCAGTGGTCTAAGGGGCAGTGAACTGGCCCCCTGTTTAAAAGTTTGAGGACCTCTGGTTTAGAGGATCTATCTAGCTCTGTTAAGGGAAGTGTTATAGTTCCCTACTACTATGGTGCAATACAAGATCAAATTCCTCAGACTAATTAAGTTCTGTTTCATAAATCTGGGAGCATTTAAGTTGCATACATATATATTTAGAATTGAAATATCTTCTTGTTGTATTGTTCCCTTGATCAATATGAAGTATCCACCTTTGTCTTTTGTTGACTTTAGTTGCTTTAAATCCAAATGTATCTGAAAATAAGATTGCGGCCCCTCCTTTCTTCTGATTACCATGTGCCTGAAATACTGTTTTCCATTCCTTCACCCTGAGTCTTACTTGGTCCATCAAGGCTAGGTGTGTCTCCTGCAGGCAGCATATGGATGGCTTGTGCTTTTTAATCCAATCAGCTGGCCTATGCCTCTTCAGTAGGGAATTCAATCCATTAACATTTATTCAGAGAACTGATATGTGTTGTGGAGTTCTTTAATCATACTTGGTGAAAGTCCATTGCTTAGTTTTATCTTTTGTGTCATTGCAGAAGGTAAGTTTTGTCCATAAGTTTAAGGTGTTTAGTTAGCTGGTGGTTCATTGTGATGGTCAGTGTGTACAGTAGGTCTAAGTATTTCCTGTAGAGCTGGTCTTGTTGTGGCAAACTTCATCAGTGTTTACATATCAGTAAAAGATTTAATTTCTCTGTCAATTTTAAAGCTTAGCTTCTCAGGATATAGAATTCTGGGAAGGAAATTGTTTTGTTTAAGTAAGTTATAGGTAGATGACCATTCTCTTCTGGCTTGAAAATTTCATTTGAAAACTGCACTGCCATCCTGATGGATTTGCTCCTATAGGTCAATTGGCACTTACTCCTGGATGCTTGCAGAATTTTCTCTTTTGTCTTGACTTTGGGTAGGTTCATGACAATGTATCTTAGAGAAACTCTGTTTTAGGTGATTTGACCTGGGGTTTGATAATATCCCTCTGAAAGGAGGGATTTTCAGAGAAATTCAAATCAAAACTACCCTCAGGTATCACCTAACCCCAACGAGAATGGTCCACATCACAAATCTCAAAGCTGCAGATGCTGGCTTGCATGTGGATATAAGGGAAAACTTTTACACTGTTGGTAGGACTACAAACTAATACAACATTTTTGGAAGGAAGTATGGAGACTCCTCAATGAACTCAAATTAGAC
>NW_003852471.1:8710261-8711423 GCF_000181295.1 Otolemur garnettii | reverse complement strand
AAAAACATGGAGACTTTACATCTGTTTTATTAACCTGTATGGAGTTGGAACACATTCTTCTTAGTAAAGTATGACAAGAATGGAGAGGCATGAATCTAATGTATTCAGTCCTAACATGAAGCCAATAGACAATCTAATACATACCCTCATAAGATAAAAACTCAAATCAATTCAAGGTGGAGGGCAAGGGAATGAGGGAGAGGTGAGAGGAGAGGAGAGTGGGGGATGGGGTTTATGGCACATGGCATACCTCTTGGGGTAAAATACAATTAGTAGAGGCATTTTGCCTAACACATGCAATCAGTGTAACCTATTTTTTGTGCTCTCATTGAACTTGAAACAATAAAAAAATAAGTGGAATAAAAATTAAGTTAGGATTCAGAGAAAAAAATAACTTGCTCAAGGTGACAAAGCAACAGAGTGACAGACCAGAAGTAAATAAAATAACTGTTCAGACTTCTAGTTTAGACATTCCAGTGAAACATTCTCTATGCACTTAAAAAGACCATATAAGGTAGTGGTTCTCAATTTTCCTAATGCTGCAACTTGTTAATACAGTTTCTGTGGGTTGTATCCCACAGGTTGAGAACTGCTGATATAAGGTAATATAAATTCTATCTGATAAATGGAGTTAAAGTCTACCATAATTTAGTCCATCAATTCAGAATTTCAGAGCAAAAGTGGATGGTCCATTTGCTTGCAGGTAAAAGTGTTTGGTAACTGGTAAACTGACAACATTTCAATATTTAATTAATATTATATCTACACAATAGCTAGTAAACATCCCTACAAGGCATCTCCAAATATTCTGTCTTATATTGTTCTTGGCCACTGATCATAGGGTAAAACTGGATGAAATTCTCTTCTTCTATTATAAATTAAAAAACTAGCACAAGAAATATATTTTAAAAGTTATATGGCATGTCTAGCATGACATAAATTCTCTACATTTTAATTCAGACACTTGAAGTTACTCATAAAAGTTTATTCTACTATGGATTTATTTACAGCATACCACAGATTATTTTATCAGGCCACACAGAACAAAATATGTTCAAGTTGATGACAATTTCAGGAAAATAAACAGGGACAGCACAAATATTTTTGAATAAAGAGAATTATTGCAAGCTGCAATGTGAACAGATCTAGGGTAGTTAAAACA
>NW_003852471.1:8703959-8705154 GCF_000181295.1 Otolemur garnettii | reverse complement strand
TATGAACTATACAAAAGATATGAGCTAATGTTTTCTATAATATCTGAAATTATAATCTGAAATTGTTATGTTCTGGGGTAACCTGAGAAAGCTAGTAAGAATGGAAAATGATTGGAAGTGCATCTTAAGAGAGATAATAAAAGATTCAGAATATAAATAACCTGGAGATCCATAAAAAGGTAGGGGTATCGAATGATCATTCGTTACAATTTTTTCCATAAAATCACTGTGTTCTCTTTATTTTTACAAATATTATTTGATTGAAAATAGGTAGCATCAAACTACTAAATAAAATCAGAGGTTTATGGTAGTGAGTTATAATTTTTATAAATAAAATAATTCTATTAGACTAAACTGAATTAATGTTTAAAAATATGAAAATTCTCTCTTTTCATAATTAACATAACTTAAAATATTTAGGCTGACATATTTTCAGGTTAAATATACATTTCTTACTCAGCTAACTCTTAGTGGATTAGGTATTAAAACAACCAAAAAGACAAAAATAACCATGGAAATTGACACAGAAAACATCCTAGATTCTTGTGACTTTTGAATATTTTTACCTGTTTTCAAGAGTACTATTCTAGAAGTTAATTTTTTGACAATCTTGTCCAAAAGAAACCTTCTCTAATGATCATCAGAGTAAAAACAAAAAATTAAAGACACATCATAGAGATCAGAGAAGGAAAAAGTTATCAGGAAACTGATAGTTGGAGTTGGCATTTTGGAGATAATATATTCAAAGACAAAAACTTACTACATTATAGCAATGTATAGATTTCAGTGGCATCAATTCAAGGACAAGGGAACAAGGATGCTTAAAATTTAATAAATGAAGACAAATATTAAATTGTCTGTATTTTACATAAATAAAACACTGAGAATAGATTGCTAAAATGTCTAATAAGTAGACACCTTTTATTAAACTGTCTACAATTGAATATCTGTGAACAGAGGACTGGGAAACAGGAAGAGGAAAACATATTCTCCCTGTGAGATACAGCTTAGCCATAGCTTAATAAATGCTTGTGAAGTAGAACTGAATGTAAATATCTGATAATATGTACTCATAGAGTTATTATACAAGTGAGCATTCTTAGTAATTTATTTTGTTATTAAGATCTGAGTTTAAGATCTTAACTTAAAACTTATGATCTGATAAAAATTTTTCTGTTATTAAGATCTGATTTCT
>NW_003852471.1:8679418-8703404 GCF_000181295.1 Otolemur garnettii | reverse complement strand
CTGTACTAAGGTCAATTTTCAAAAATGCTACTAGCTATCCACCTTAACATACTTGAAAAAGTAGTAATTAAAAAGCAGGTTGCACTTAAGAAGAAGTTGAATTGTTTTAATATTGAGACTCTTTTACAATGTGGATGTATCACAAAGTTTATTTTTTAAACTTTATAATTCAACAGTGCAAACTGTGCATACTAATACTCCAACTGAATCTTCATTTGTCATGATTTAAGAGATGGGGTGTTAAACAATTGTTTCTACTCATTAAAATGCCTCATTCTTTGTTGAATCCTATAAAAACACTACAAACATGTTTTAAGTAAAAAGTACGAGTAGCTGAGTGTCTCAGTCAAACACATTCTGTTGTTTCTGTCTGGATGTTCTCCCCACGCATCCTTCCCCTCATCCCCTCGCCTCTGCTATGGTCTCTTGTTTTGCAAAAGCTGATGATCTTTAAGATTCTCTCTGAGCATTTCTCTCCATAGTGGTCTCTTCTTTTTGTAAAATTCGCCATATATAATTTAACATTTTTTGCTCTACTTCTTGTAGGAGGTAGATTATTTGGACCTATTAGGAAAAAAATGCTGAGATTATTAGAGTCTATAAACTGGGTTAAAGTTTAGGGTAATAGTAAATTATAAATAACTACATTTCCCAAGATTTGTTACCTAGGTTGGAAAGAAGAGTAAATATTTGGTAAGCATAAGTGGACAAAACCTAAGTGTGTGTTGTCAGTGAGGCATATTGTTGTACTTGGTAATGACATATTTTTGTACTTGCTTAGAACAATATAGGCTAAAAGAAGAAATGGGTAAGAGTTCTTATGTGTATCCTTTTAGCAGCTGCTAGGACACAACTAAAAATTCCCTACACTTTTTTCTTTTTTGGAACTATACTGGTTTTTGGTAAATATAATTTTCTTTTTAATTTTAAGAGAATATTCAACAAACCCATCTGGGTATGGAAACATAGCCAAACAATATGCTAAGCCAGTAATATTAGATAATCAGAAACAAACATGTGCTGGCTTTATACTCCTTGGAGACTACTTTCCTACTGCTGCTCTGCTTTAACAAATTCTACCATCTTAGTAGCTTAAAACAATACTGATTTGTTATGTTGTATCTTGATGGGAAAAAAGTACAAAGTAGTCTTGCAGGGTTAATATCAATGTGTCCTCAGAGTTGCATTTCAGGTTCTAGGGTTGAATTTTTTCCTTGCTTTTTCCGCTCTCTAAATGTTTCTAGCATTGTTTGACTAAGCCCCTCTTCCATCTTTAAACCCAGCAATCTTATTGCTCCAAACTCTGCTTCCATTTTCAGAGTGTCTTCTATAATTCAAACTTTCCTGCAATCTTCTCTCATTTATGAAAAATCCCTGTGATTAAAATCGGGCCCAACCAGAAAATCTTAGATACCTAAGAAGTTTTAATATTCTAAATGTCATTACATGTGCTAAATCCCTTTGCCATGTAAGGAACACATTTGCCAGTTCCAGAGGTTAGGAAGGGAATATTTGGGGAGGGGTCCTTATTCCACGTACCTCATTGAACTTTCTCTAATCATGTCTGACAAGAATTAAGCTGGGAATTTTTCTTCACAAAATATTTCTTTCTAAGTTTAAGTAGATAAATACTGTTAGGTTGTCAGGTGACCTCTAGAACTCCATTTATATGGTTTCATTGATTATTGGTTGAACAAAACATTATCAGGGGTGTTAAACGACAGATATCGAAATCCCACTGAAAGACTATTCATAAAATGAAATAAGAAAAAGAGGCTGGTGAGTTTTCTGCGAATGTGGTTTTCCAGAAAATGTTCACACAGTTAAAAAAAGAAGTTCCAGAGAGTCTGAGTAGCACATACGTCAGCTGGAAGTACTATAAATTTTAAGTTTAAAAAGCATACTTAATCACATAAAGTTCCTAAGTAAAGTTAAAGCCTTTGAGTGCAAGAGATTATAACTTGGTCCTTTTGTAAGACAATGCATACAGTAGTCCCCCATCCTTGCAGTTTTGGTTTCCCCATTTCAGTCACTCACCGTCAACCGTAGTCCAGAAATAGCTGACCACACTAAAATGAGATATTTTGACAGGGAGAGCACGTTCACAAAACTTTCATTACAGTATGTTGTTATAACTGTTGTATTTTGTTAGTAGCTTTGTGTTTGTTTATTTTGTTTGTCAGTTTGGGTTTTTTTTTTTCAGACAGCATCTCCCTCTGCAAGTTGCCCCAGATGAGGGTGCCATAGTGTCACCCTAGCTCTTAGCAATTTCGTACTCCTGTGCTCAAGTGATCCAGCAGCCTCAGCCTCCCATGTGGCTGGAACTACAGGCACTTGCCACCGTATCTGCCTAATTTTTCTATTTTTCTCACTTCCTCAGGTTGGTCTGGAACTCCTGAGCTCAAGGGATCCTCCCACCTCAGCCTCCCAGAGTGCTAAGATTACAGGTGTCAGATACCCTGCTTGGTTTATTAAGAGTTATTTTTGTTTATCTCTTATTATGGCTAAAATTATAAATGAAACTTTGTTATAGCTATGTATGTATGGGAAAAAGCAGCACATATAGGTGTTAGAGTAGGTAGTCAATTAGTTATGAAGCGAGGGAGGGGGGAAGGGAAAGGTTAGTTAACTGGCTCCAATAAACAGCCTTTGAACAAACAGACCCAAGGAGAAGAAAGAGCCAATAATTTTCCAGGGTTGCACAGTTACTAGATGACCTTTCCCCCATCATATCACAATTGTAATAAGTTCACATGGTGGCTTTTGACACCCCTGTGGGAAAACCAGAGGAATTCTGAGTAAGAACAGAATGAACACTGCAGTATCCTTTGATGTAAACAAACAAAACCAGCAGCCACTCCAGGTTAGGCACAGTTGGTCCTTTCAAGCCTGTCCTCTCCCTTTCCTGGGAATCCACTTCTGCTGCAGCACAAGCCCTTCCCAAGCCCGTCCACTTTCACTCAGTAAACTTGCCACTATTGCCCAGTTGTGTGCGTATCCTGAAACTCCTTCTGCAATGTTAACAAGAGCCTTTCCATCCATGACACAGGATGTGGTGGGGTCAGGTGGTTCAGGCACCCACTAGGAATCTGTGTTCCCTTTGGATGGGGGGATAGTGTCCTGAGGAACATGGGTATGAGATTAATATTAAATGGGATTAATATTAAATTGACTTATTCAATTACATGTTAAAATGTTCAACATTATCATTCTAAATGGGTAGATGAAATATAACCATCAATGTATAATACCTCACTGTTAAATAAATGTATTATGAAAGATGAAAGGAAAAACTAGAATGTCCTAAATTAAACAACACATATTTTACTCATATTCTTAATTCCACTATTCATGAATGTTAACATTCCTCTCCAGGAATTTCATCAAATAAGGAAAAATAAAATGATATGCATTTAACTTTTTAGCTATTATCTGAATCAAGAACGTTAAGTACTTAAAATTCATTTTATCTATTTATAAATGTAAAATTAACATAATTTAAAATTCCTAATACTTTTAACTTCTAAGGGCTGATAGGAACTTCTAAGGATAAATTGCTAAGAAACAGTTTCTTTCATGTTTCTTAAAAAAAAAAGCAAAGAAAGAAAAGACAAATACTGCAATAAGGGTGGCTCAGAACTAGGAGCTATAAGTTTCGGGTGGGGCTTCTCTTTGGTATGTGGTTATAGATTTTCATTTTCCCACCTATTTGGAGGTAAGACATGGAGAACTGTGTTAGCCTCCTCTGGGCTCTCCACCCCTCTGGACAATTTCTGAGCAAGTACAGTTATGTTTCTTGCCGGACTATCACTGCTATTCCTCCATCAGCTTTCAGAATTCAGCTTTCTTATCCTTGATAGTATTGTATGATAGTTCTCCCAGAAATCACACCATTTTTAAAGAAACAAAGCCAGAACTATGGCCCTCAAGATGTTACATTTAATCTGACTTGATTATAGTGATGCTATTTGCAATGCCACGATTGGATAGGTGCTTTTGTATTATTCTTGCTCTTTTAGAAAGTGTTTAGGAAGCAAGAACAGATGCAAAGCAAATTCTGGCTGACTCCCAGAAACCTTACCAGTGAGCTGCTGAGTTTATACTAATTAGCACGAATCCCTAGTTTTTGAAACTAGAGACTTACTAAAATGGATATTTGTTTTTTCTACTTTACACTTCATTTTTTTTCATTTTTTGAGACAGAGTATCACTTTTTTTGCCTATGCTAGAGTGCCATGGTGTCACAGCAATCTCAAAACTCTGGGTTCAAGTGATCCTCCTGCCTCAGCCTCCCAGGGAGCTGGGACTACAGGCACCAGCCACAAGGACTGGCTAGGCTCATGTTAGGTAAAGGCCATGGAAAGAATGTTTAAACTCCAGTTAAGCAGTTACAGGTTAGAATCGCTAATTTAGCATGGCCCAGAGAATTAAAAAAAAGGGATGATCTGCAGGATATTCCATTTGGATAGAAATCAGAAACATAATTGATTTTAAATGAACATGGTGTGAAATAGTAGCAATAGTTTCTTGGTCTCCTCATACCAATCAGACAACCTGTCTCATTGAAACAGACACACACACACACAAAAGAGTAACAGAAAGCAATAGACAGTGGATGTCCTGTGGGTATCTGTCTCTGTTTTAAAACCAACCCCATAGATACAACTGATCCCATATCTTCTCAGTATCATGTTTTACAAATTAGCCCCTGAGGTATGCTGGTCACAGCACCAAACTTTACAGTTACACTATTTGGCCGGGGGGGGGGATGTACAAAAACAACCACACAGCACACAAAACATCAATGACAAAATAAAGGCCTATCTACAAACAGTTACAACTTTGTAGGGAGACAAACATGCAAATATGCCAAAGCTGTGTTCTTGCTATTTTTTTCATATAAAAGGAGCATCACGATGACCGTATTAATTTTAACTGGGGATAGTATTATAACCACCATTTTAAATCTTGGTTAAAATGCTGAAGACTGAGCAGTCCTATCTTAGTCTATAAAAATATTAGGCTGAAATAAATATAATGAACTACAGTCACTTACCACTAATAACATGTGGAGTCTAAGCATGTCTGGACTAAGATATTAGAGCCTTGCCGCTGTTGTCACATATAACTTTATCAGGATACTGTGTGTTATCACGACAACTGTTTATTAACATGAGAGCTCTTTTAGGACAAGGACTCATTATACCTATCACTATAATTCTCAAACACGTTATGTCCACATATAACGTACATTAACATTTGGTAGAAAAATTAATTAATACATTCTATGCATTACTGAATCAATAACCATATAATCTATAGTCTATTTGAACATGCAATTAAAATTATTCTTTCAAATTCAATATATATGCAAAGATACACATAATGACAGAAGCTTAGAATAATTTATATTCACAGCTCTCTGGGCCCATTTTCAATATTTACTCCTGAAATTATTTGCAAAAGTAAAGCAAATTGGATGGAATGTCGACTACAATATTCTATACACTGCTGATTCAATATATGTCACTGTAAATTGGGTTATGATGATCCTTCCAAAGAAACATTCTCAACGTCTCCTATCTTTCTAATTTCTATATTTAAAATTTTATTATTCAATGGGATACTACTGTACCTTCCAAGAATTTTTAGTATAATGACTTTTTAAAAAGCTATAAATAATAAAATGCAATACTACTACTACCTTCCTTCTGTGCTTTCAAACACTTCTTTCAATTTATAAAACTGTGATAATCAAATAATGAAGTAGAAAGAAATATGACTATAAAATTCATCCTGAAAATGATTTCTTTATTGGGAATAAAGACATTATCTGAGTATCCTATTTATTAACATACTTTTTCAAGAGAAAAAACGTGGATTAAAAAACTAGTTTTTCTAAAATTATCCCCTTTATTTAAGAATAATAAATTATATTCCCCAGAGTTATCCCCTTTAATCATTTACGGTTAGCAGAAAAGCAAGCAGATTCCTACTTCTGTCAATACTAAACAACACTATGAAAACTCTTTAAAAAATGTGAAAATAAGAGAAAGTAAGGCTTGTGTAGAAAAGATATTTAAAATAAATGTATTATCCACATTTTTATCAAACTTATATTGTTCATTTGACTATATCATATTCCCTAATATTCCTAGCTACAAATGTCCAGGTTACTCAGAAAGCTGCTGCTAGTTATAAATATGAATACGTGTTTACAACAAAGCCTAAGAGTATGTTTTCTCAAAGTTCCTGGCTTTGCTTCTAAAAAAAAAAATAAAGGAAGAACAAGAAGAAGAAAACATTTCTTTTCTAAAATCAGCTAGCTAGAGTCTAAGTGTATCATTTACTCGCTAAGTTCTACAATTATGAAGAACTTTCAAACTCTCCAAGTTGTATTAAATATAAAACAATGAATGTATTTCTTTAATTGGAATTTATTCACAATAAATTCCTAGTATAAATCTAGGACATCCAATTACACATCATCTGAAAGCTTAAACTATTACTTAAATTGTAATTCCAAAAGTTGGAAATTAGTATTTTATTTACTTGTATGCCACAGCTTATCCAATTTTCCCTGCATTCAATGATTTAAATGCTATAATTCTTACTTTTTTGCATAATAGATTAGCATTCAAACCCACCTTTTTCCTCAGTGTAATTTTTGATAGATGAGTTAGGCTTCTGAATAATTTACTATCTGCTGCAAGGATCTAAAACAACAGACTTGTGCTCTGATTTAACTGCTTGTTTATTCACTTGCACCAGCCAAAACTAAGGCTTGTCTCCTCAATATTATACAACATCAATAATGAATGGGGAAACATTTTCTCCTGTTCTGCTGAAAGACACTATGCTATTATTACTTTGGGCTTGTTTTCTTTTTAAGCACTAAAATATCCTGATGCCTCTTCTAAACAAACACCTCTATTTACTCAGCATGGACTAAGGAAAACAGCTGTAAATCTGTTTAAAAGAAAATGATTTATAACAGTTTCAGAACATACTATAAATATGTAAAGTAAATGGCAACAAAATAAAGCTGAATTTAGACTCATTTAAATTCTCTTAATCTTTGTGTGCCTAATTGAAGTTGAAGATGTATTTAATAGAGCACCATTTCTGGCGGGGGGAAAAATCAACTCTATGTGAGTTGAAATGACCTGCCATGGAGAGAAAAAATTAAGCTTCCTTTAAAAGTAGCTGAGATCACAGCTGCTATGAAAATGTTGCCTCTTATCTTTTCTATGTAGTAGTTTATGTTTAATAATTAGTAGACAAATGGAGTACTATAGACACAAACACTGCTGAGGAGTAGACTATCCAAGTGCTACTGAAAGACAGAAGAAAATACATAAAAAAGAGAACTTTTAATCAGAAATAACTCTGCTTCTATGTTATATCATTCATTTTATTTTCCTCAAGAGACTCAAAGATTGTTTATTGGCAAATTGTAAGGCTAATAAATATCCTTTTCTGCTTGTCTTAATGAGCATAAACTGTAACTCATATTATCATTCCTCATTAAATTTCCATTATTTATGATCATGATAAACTCTAAAGGGTAAGAGGCTGGTTCTCTATTTGCTTTGTTTTCTTCTTGTTATTGATGTAGTTGTGTCATTGTTTGGAGGTTTACATTGCAAACCCAAAATAACATGGGAGCCTAATAGTATTAAATCTTGCCATAACGAAGCTTGTTTTGGTTTGGTTTTGTTCAATTTTCTGCAATATTCGAAAGAGTCTTTGGCAAATGCAAAGTTCTCAGACAATATTTGAATAATGACCAATGGTGCATTATTGTTTTGGTCTCATACTGACTAGCAGTTAGAGTAGCTATCACTCTTTTTCTGTGATATTGAAGTCTACGAACATTTTCCCATAAGTTCTTGTGGTCAAATATATTTGGGAAGTAAAATTTAGTGGAAATCAAGCAAAGAGGTTGAGGAAAGAGGGGGTGGGTGAAAACATCTAAGAGGCATAGTAAACACTTTCTTGGTGATGGGCACAGTTATAACCATGAGTCAAGTATTATAAAAGTAACCTATGTGACCAAAAACATTTATACTCCATAACAGTTCAAAATTTAAAAATGGTTGAAAAATATTTAAATATACACAGAACTTCAGAAAATGTCAAATTTCTGAAATCCAATATACTCTAGGAAATTAAGAAGTCCGAAAAATACTTCAGTAAACTCCAGAATAAAACAAATAAAATCACATACCTTATCCCATGGGAGTGACTTAGAAGTGCTACTTGACCTGACATCAATACTTAGACAAATATGAACCACAATCAGAGGATCAAAACTGAACATTAAGGTCAACCTAAAATAAACTGGCAGTACTCCAAAAAGAAATGCTTTTAATAATTTTTCTATGGTCATTACAGTTATATTTGACAGATGCTATGCTTGGCGCTTTGCTAAGTGTTCTGGGGACACCACTATAGTATATAGCCTATATCTTTCTAAAGAACAAAAGTTATGTGTCCAAATGGAGAGTGATGGCAAAGTTTGTTGTTTCCATCACTACTGTTTGGTTTTGTTTTTATTTCTAGGAGTTAAGAAAAGCATATTTCAATATGTAAGTGAATGGATCATGGCAAAAGGTGATCCTTAAAATATTTTTGGCAGATTTGGATAATTCTGGAAGGTGAATAATGTAAGAAAGACTGGAGGCAACCAGGCTATGGGAGGCAACCTCTAGAAATGTGCCCAGTGATTCTTCCCATTGGTATTCACACCTCTGTGTAATAATAACCTCCACCTGAATAGGGCCTGGACTTACTGAGTCTCCTCTTACAAAGAGGAGAAAATAGAATAGAGTAGAATACAGCGGAAGTGATGAAATGTCCCTTCTGAGATGAACAAGCAAAAACACTATGGCTTTTGTAGACTGCTCCCTTGTTCAAGGGCATTCTCTCTGTATGTATTTCTCTCACGGATAGCAGTCAGCATGCTGCCTGTATCTAAGGCAGGGCCAGGAAGAGGCCCATTTAAATAGGGAACCACTTGAGTGAAGTGTACCCCTGAATCTCCCACTCCCTGTCAAAGTCTTCAGATGAGACCACTTGACTGCAACCTCATGAGAGACATTGAATCAGATGTACCCAGATAAACTGCTTCTGGGTTCCTGACTCAGAGAAATTGTGATGCAATAAATATTTGTTGGTTTGAGCTGCTAAGCTTGGCATAATTTCTTACTGAGCAATAGAAGAGCAAAGCAGGTGGAACTGTGTTAGGTAGGGTGGTAGTAAATTTTAAAAGGATCAATCATATCATACATACTCTTAACCAAAATTATTCAGTGTCTGTCATTGCCAGTGAAACAAATTTCTTCCTCAGTTTTCCACCTAAAGACTTACATGATTTGTTCTAAGCTCTTTTTCTAGTCTCGTCACTCTGTTCCCTCCCCATGTTTCCTAATCACTAATCAAACCACAGCAGCTCCAACTCCTTCAACTTGTTCTCCACCTTCTCACCTCTTCATTTTTGTTCCTCAAATTAAATTTAATCTCTAAACCCTGAATCTGCAAAATGGTATATTGTAGAGGGTCTTGGAATCATACAGTTTTGGTTTCAGATGAAATAGGGATACCAATAACTACAAACTGCTTTGTAAAATAGGTATGAGAATGAATGAAAAAATCTAAACTGTGCTTGGTACAAAGTAGTTTCTTTCATAAATGTTAGTTTCTCTTATTTCCTTCATCAATTATGTGCCCCAGTCCCAGTTGGAATCCATATAGTTTTTCTACCTATGTTCATACAGCAATGTGTACAAACCACAATAATTGCTAGTTAACAGATATCACAAATCACAGTTGTATCATTATTACATGCAACACAAATACACGGAGGTATGCAAAACCATAACACATGTGTGATAGATGTATATCATATGTACAAACACTGTTCAGTAAGTGTCCAGCCATGCATGTCCCCTGCCCCCAGTATGTGGTTAGATGCTTTCTGGACAGCTCTTGCATACTTAATAGGTATCGAGTTTCTTTGGTACACAGACAGTATCTTGTTGAACATTTTACGCCCTTTCTGCCCAGCAGGGATTCCTACATGTAATGGTGACAAAATAATTGTTGTTATCATCTGACGAACCAATTTGCATAGTGGGTGATACTAATTAGATAAATAACTTGAGAACAGGTTTTGAAAGATCTTAAATAACCTGAAGAATGATTTGGGTCTGAAACAATAGATGTGGCTTGGAAAAATAGTATTTTACACAGATTAACATGGCCAAGATGCAAGAACCCAGGAAAGTGAAATTCTAGAATCTAGCTAATCCAAAGCATATCAGTAACCTGTGGCGGAGAAAATCTTGGCAGGCACTCAACCAAAACAGCAATATACTTATTACCTGGGGATCAAAATTCAGTTGACTAGTATTATAGTTTGCAAGAAGTAGTAAGCTTTCTATGTGTAGAGGGGTTTTGTTGTTGTTGTGGTTTTCATTTTGTTTGTTTATTAACACAAAGCTATTTAGTATAAATTAATATTGAGATTTTTTTCTGTTAGCAAAGAAACCCAGCAACAATTTAAAACTGTGTTTTGTAAATTAAAAATTTATATCTATTTTTTTGTTCTTATGTTTGAAAGTTTAGCAAGTTTATGAGAAATATTAGTTGACTAAATATCTGCACATATAAATACATAGAGATTAAACTTTAGATAAAAAGAAACTCAGAGAATAATTTGATAACTAAGATATGTTATTCGATAACTAGATAACTGAGAATATTATTATTTAAGATTTGGAGTCTGAATTTTTTTTTATAGAAAGAAAAGAAATTCTTATTTAATAAAAGCACATCTAATTGATTTCACTTTTCTTTCAATGGATCAGAAGAATTCTCAAATCTGAGATATGATCCACATTTTCCCTGAAGAAACTCCAGGGAATCAGAAAGAACCAATATTCAGTGATTCCAGAGAGGAACACCAAATTATGTCACTGGAGCTTGAACAATTTAATAGTAGGAAGAATTGATTTTCAATACGAGTCTTTTTTAGCTTAACCAATATGGATTAACTGCTTTAGCAATTTTATCTAAACGCAGGTTACCTGACTCAATCTACTTGAATCAAATTTGCTTGTGATTATAAAAATTAATTTTCTTCAACTGTGTCTATCATATGTATTTTTTTCACTTTAACTTCAAAATAAATACTTTATGTTATGATATATTTATACTATACTCTGTATAATAAGATGCATAACAAAAGACATTTAAAAATGTTTTTCATCTCTCTTATATCAATTAGGAAACAGCTATTTTCATATAGTCATGGATCACATAGTGACGTTTCAATCAACAACAAACCACTTATATGACAGTGGTCCCATAAAATGCTAAAGAAGGTGAAAACATCCTATAGTCTGACTGAGGTTACAGCTGTCATGACATTAGCACGACATATTCATTGTGTGTTTGTGATGATGCTGGCGTAAACAAATCCACCATGCTGCCAACTATACACAAATAAAAATCTACCACATGCAATTATAGACAGTACATAATACTTGATAATGATAACAAACAACTATATTACTGGCTTATATACTTATTATAATTTTAATTGTGATTTTAGAGTATAGTCCTTCTACTTATTAAAAAGAAAGTGACACTAAAACAGACTCAGGTAGGTCCTTCAGGAGGTGTTCCAGATGATGGCATTGTTATCACAGGAGATGACAGCTCCCTGGGTGTGACTATCCCAGAAAACCACTCAGTGGGTCAAGAAGTGGAGGCGAGGGGGCAGTGCCTGTGGCTCAAAGGAGTAGGGCACTGGCCCCATATGCCAGAGGTGGCAGGTTCAAACCCAGCCCTGGCCAAAAACTGCAAAAAAAAAAAAAAAGGAAGAGGAGGCGAAAGAAAGATACTGTTAATCTTGCCTCTGTGTAGGATTTGGCTAGTGTGTGTGTGTGTGTGTGTGTGTGTGTGTGTGTGTGTATGTGTGTGTGTGTGTGTCTTAGTTTTACCATAAAGAAAAGTTATAAGAAAAAGAAACATTTTTAAAATAGAAAAAAAAATTAGACTAATGAAACTTTTTCTGTGGCGCTATATAATGTGTTTGTATTTTAAGCTAAGTTTTACTACAAGAGTCAAAAAGTCAAAAAATATTAAAAAGATTATAAAGTAAAAATGTTACAATAAACTAATGTTAATTTATACTGGAGAGAGGACAATACTCTTTATAAAATTAGCAAAGTCTCAGTATATGACATTTAGAAAGTCTATAGAAATGAAAAATAACATGTTAGGCCTTCACATTCACACACCACTCACCTAGACTGAGTGACTGACTCATCTAGAGAAACGTCCCAGCCTGCCAGTTTCATTCATGTAACTTCCCCAGGCAAGCACGCCATTTTTGATCATTTATATCATATTTTTACTGTATTTTTCTAATTTTAGATATGTTTAGATATATGAATACTTAACCATTATTTTATAAGTGCCTACAGTATTAATCATGGTAACGTGCTATACAGGGTTGTAGCCTAACAGCACGCAGCATAGGTGTGTATAGGTTTGGTTCGTGTTAAGTTCCGTCCATGATGTTCACCCGATGATGAAATTGTTTATACCTAATGGTTACAATATACACTAACTGGGTGAAGGGCATGCTGATAACTATGACCCAGACTGTACAAATGCAATTCATGTAACCAACATAGTTATACCCTGTAATATTCAGAAAATTTAAAAAATTTAAGTACTTTTTATAAAAAATTTTTAAAATATCTTGTAATGTTTTTCTCGGAACATATCCCATTGTTAAATGATTTATGCCTGCATCTTTAACAAAAAAGACTGACTTGAAATTTTTAGCCTTTCTAATTTTATTAAATCAGATTGCTTTCCTGAAAAGATATGGTAGGAAAAAATGTTCTCAATAAGTTACTGAGATATGACTCCACAGTAGTATCAAAAAATACAATAGAACATATTATAAAGTTTAAAGTGTTGATGGCAACATTAAAGACAGATCACAGCTCAGACAAAGAGAAAATGATAGTACATCTGATTTGCTTGAAATATTGGAAAAGCCGATGCAAGCTGATGAAATTGGTGGAACCGTTTGGTATTGCTGCCATTTGATCTATTTTAACACACAAATAAGAGTTTTAGGTGTGTTACGCATCACTGCACAGGATATATTTTTTAATACTGTCACAAAACAGCACATTTTAAAATTTCTGATTGCTATCAGGGTACGTACAATCAGGGCACATTGCTCCCATTTGTCAGGCAAAATCTCAGTTGCGGCTGTGTCCTTCACACAGGAAGTGCGCCGTTCACCACACACTGTTCCCACTGGGAAGGAACCCTTCCCTTCCTCCTAAGTTTTCTACTGATTTTCCAATCACGTTAAGAAAACAATAACCTAGTCAAGGGAGCGTTATTGGCCTAATCTAAATTTTCAGTGATTCTTTGACTAAAGACTTTCCAAAAGAATTTCCAATCTCAATGATGATTCATTCCTCCATTGAACACATAATTTCTCAAGTAGCTACTATGTGCCAGACATAGTTAGGTGTTTAATATATAATTGAAAACAAAACGTGACATCATTTGTTCTTTTCTGGATCCTACATTCTATTGGGGTACACGTATCGCATGTTCCACCCAAATGGTGTCTAACTATTGCCTAAACAAACCGTGTCCTTAACCACTTACGTGTCTGAATGTAAACCCTTCTTGTATCAGCAGTAACGTTCGCACTGCCTTCTCTTCCAATTCTAATGTTATTCAGTATATATAAGACAAAATCCAATACTTTGCCTTCTATGATTATCCAGCCAGATATGATCTTAACTTTTATAGAGAAAAGAGAGAAAAAGGGAGAAGTAGCTTCCATGTATTGTACGTTACTGTGTGCCAGAAACTGTACTAGACACAGAACATACACAATTTGATCAAATCTTCATCACATCATCCCTTTTTAATGATCAAAAGTAACTTGTTTAAGAGATGATAGCTTGAATGGCAGGATTCAGACTCAGGTCTGTACAATATCAATTTAGGCCCTTATACACGAAAACCATCTACCTGAATTACAATAACACTCATATTTGAAACATTTTAGGTTAGGTACCACATGTACCTTATATTACAGAGAATATATGCAAAATTAAATTCCTTTTATTTATGGTGGTGTGAAAAAATACACTTATCTAATTAAAGAATAAATGGGTTACTATGATAGAAACCTGGTTATTATTTCTGCTGGATTCCCAATACGAAACTTAAAAAATTAGTCTGTCCATTCCTTTGCTTTTTGTAAAAAAAAAAAAAAAAAAAAAACACAGAGTTGTGGTCAAAACCTTGCCCTGGCACAGTTAATTGATGACTAATACAATTTAGGGAACACATTATAGGAAGCAAATGGTGATTTCAAGGATTTGGATTAGAAAATGTGAATATAAGCCACCGTTCTTTAGCATAAAACTCCAGGAGGAAGAAAAGACTATGGAGACATGGTAATTAATCCAGACTGAACTACTGAGACAATGAGATAGGAGTATCTGGCAGAAAATGTAAGTTTGTTTGATTGTTTTGCTTTTGTTCTTGGTTTTTAAATATGGGGCTCAGTCAAGAGAACCAGACTTGGCAAATAATACTCCTATTTGTTTTAACTTTGATAATGGCACACTTTAATTGATCTGCAAATCTGTCTTGATACGTGAGGTTTAGATAAATAGAAGTTCTCTCCTAAAACTCAGTTATCTCAGCTTTTCTTTTTCAATTAAGGTTTATCCTGAGCCACGTGTGTTTTAATGATCTTTTTAAAATCCATTTATCCACAGTAATGTATTATCATTCTATAAATTCCTATCTTTACCTATGCATGTTTTAGGACAAGTTTGCTTTCCATAGTTCCTTAAAAGTATGGAGTGCAGTAAATAATTGGTGAACCTATGCATTTCAAAACAAGCTTTGATAGTTTTTGACTTGCTAAAGTTTATAAGCTTTACTGATACTCAGCACACGTATCCTTGTCTTGTCCATTAAAACATAAAAGCAAGCATTTATATAATTCAATCTCAGTTGAGACTTACTAGGGTATAACCTAATACATTTTCATAGTATCTATCCATATTATAAACGGAAAATAACATTAAATTTATTTCCTTATGAATCTGTAAGACTCTGAGGGCTTTTCTCTTTTTGTTTGTCATTCACAAGCCACCCTGGGTTGTTTACTAACCAATTTGACTTATATTCTTTTTAATCAAGAGTTATATAATCAAGAGCCATAGGATTACAGATCTAATCTTTTCCTCTCTTGAAAATCAATAGTTGGTTTCTATTAATTTATTTGCAGGAAGAGGTCAGGACACTCAAGCATTAGCTGTTGTTATACCTTTACGTTCCTTCCAGTTCTGAAATTCTATCATCTAAAACTTACAGAACATATAGTTTATGCTTATATAACATTATAGAAAAATCTGGAACATTATAAAATGACTGTTTTAGGCTCGGTACTTATATCTCAGCAGCTAGGGTGCCAGACACATACACGGGAGTTGGCGGGTTAGAAACCAGCCTGGGCCTGCCAAACAACAATGACAACTACAACAATAAAAACAGCCAGGCGTTGTGGCAGGCACCTGTAATCCCAGCTGCTCGGGAGGCTGAGGCAAGAGAATCACTTAAGCTAAAGAGTTAGAGGTTGCTGTGAGCTGTGACACCACAGCACTCTACTGACAAGTGAGACTCTGTCTCAAAATAAAATAAAATAAAATAATAAAATGACTGCTTTAATTTCCATGCCCGCAAGTAGACTTTTTTTTTTTTTTTTTTACATTTTGTGAGAGTATCATCTTTGGGAGAGAAAACTAACGGTTAATTTACATGCCATGTCCTCCTCATCTACCTTAAATTTTGATTTCAACTTTTATTCATATTTACTACATTTCTTAGCTTTTGGTAAACAAGCAAAATGGAAGTAGAATGCACATCAAGTAGATCTGTTTTTTCTGTTATCAGTGACCCAAATAGGAAACATAACTCTGCCTTGCATAACAGAAAACATAATTCATGGTGGACTCAATCAGTTCGCTCCTCCCTCTTTCTATGTTTTAGAGTTTTTCTCCGTTTTCTTTCTTCCAACGTATTCTTCATTTTGTGCTTTCACACACTTTCATATGTTTGCTATACAAGCTCGCCCCAAACAGAAAGCTCTATCTCTATAAAGCTGCATTAGTGTATTAGCTGTCTGTTCACTTTCTGTCTCATTAGGAAATCTGTGAAGACATAATAAAAATTTTATTTTTTAGAGCTTTTAGCATTTGAGCACACCTATCTCTGTCGTGAACTTACTTTGTTCAGAAGATTTTCTTAAAACCTGGGGAAGCTATCTGACTCTTTCAGCCATTCATTTGCTTGGCTTCCTGGCATCTCAGATGATATGATCATCTTCTCCCAAGATTCCTGTCACTTCCACTGTACCAACTGACGCTTCCCTGACAAAATAAAATCTAAAATAGCAATGCTTATTCAACTTTCTGAAAAGCAGACTTCTCAGTAGGGTAAAATTATCGAGTGCTCTGCTTTTAACTGAATGAGCCTTCGGGTAGATAGCTGGCTGCAGTAGTTCATAGGTACAGTTTCACCCAGCTTGCTCCTCTGTGTATTTAGCATTATGCCCAATTATTCTCTTTATACCCATGATTAAAATTGAAATGAATAATAAGAATCTTTGGTTCTTCTATCCAATTTATTCAACTTATTTAGACTTCTAACTTCCTAGTAAGCATTAGTTATAGTTCCAATCACACTTAGCTATTGTCAATCATAGCTAGCTAAGAGAGAGAGAGACTCTTGTGAAATCTTAGTGAAACAAAGTAGAATTTAAAGCTTTGTTGCTTAAATTCTACAACAGATTTTAAAATCTCATTCTAGCATCAGCAAATTATTAGTAATGAAAGCTAGCATTTCTATGGCATTTATTTTAACTATCATAAACACTTTATGTCTATTGGTTTATGTATTCTTCACACCATTCTTTTATTTCAGTATCTTATTACATTATTTTACAGACAAGGAAATTGAGGCGTGTGATGTTAGGTAATTTGTCCAAGGTCACATATATAGTTAATGATGGTGGAGGTAGCTCCCTCAATTTTAGTTTAGACAATTACAATACACTACGTACCCAAAGCAGCAGCTGCACAGAAATAGTACTGTAAGCTGACAATCTTACATTTAATTAAGTACATGTGGTGGAGGCTATAAATCCTGCCGTCCTTTTCATCTACTGAGCATAGATTCTGGTTGTGGTGGCCAATGGCAACTTTTTCTTTTAAACCAAGCTCTAAAATGTCACTCAGTCCTAGAATAGGAGTGAGTTGAACAGAGTAGAGTGGCAATATTCCCACCCAGGAGTATTTAGAATTTTAAGAGTTATAAAAATGGTGCTTCTAACTATGGTGGAGGGTGGGGAGTAGAGGGTAAGTGATAGGAAGGTGGTGATAAAAGAGGAGATTGGTAGGATGGAAATATTTTATCTTAAACCAGGCTGCTCTTAACACATACACATTGTACATATGCATAAATTTATCTCATCTTGGCAGCAGAATGAACTGCCTTTTTGAATATTATTTGGGCCATCTTTTCATGTTTTGTAAGTCTACTTCAAAAAGAATTGCTTAAAGTACTATACAAATTAATGTTAACTGATACACTTCTCTGTGCAATTTTGAATATTTTTGGTAGATCACTGACATGGAGTGAGCTGAGTTTGCAAGTAAGAATACATCTAATTTATAGGAGGAATAAAGAAGTCCCATGGAGATATAATATAGACAATAATTGATTTTGAATATTTATGATTATGATTTAAAATAGCTATTTTGAACATGCTCATGTAATCAACTTTACAAATATGAAGTGATAAGAAGAAGAGTAGTGGGGAACATGAGGCCATAATGACTGTAAGAGATTAGTTCTAAATCAAACAAGCAGTCTGCAGAAGGCTTTGGACCATCTCCCATTAGCAGCACCATGAAAGTGGCCACATCCTGGCCATTCATTATGTGCACAATTTTATTATAATAGACTATAATTCCACAAGAAACAGCAATTCCAAAAGGCTAATGTTTCTTTTTAAAATAGAGAAGTAGCTACTAAATGCTTCAAAGTACAGAATGATTAGATGTTAAAGACAGGAATGGTGATTTTAACTTTTGTGAAAACAGACACATTTCTGTCATATTTTGAGCTGTAGGCACTAGATGTTTAAGGGAATGGCTCAAAGAAAAACCTATTTTTTTTATGTTTTCTTTGTTATTCATTATTCTTGCTCAAATGCTGATACATCACGCAATCCTCTTACACACATTCTTCCGAACACAGTTTGACACATGCAGAAATCTTAACTGTTCATCACCAACATTTCAAACTGTGGCTGAGGCAAGCTACACAGAGTGATGTGTTAGAAATTTTCCTAGAGTAAAAGCACTTCAAATTAGCAATATTTTAACATACAATTTTACATTTCAATTTAATCAATATCTATGTATTACCCTGATTGACCCTAAAAGCAATGTTCTCAAAATAATTACAAGAGTTTGAGTGTCCAGTAGGCTTTTTTCTTCCTTTTAACTCTAAAAAACTGAAAGATACTATGGAGTTGGTCATGAGGGTCTTTCCCATTATCTACAATTATGACAGTGCACGTGAACACCCCACAGAAAGGATATGTGAAGAGCACGGAATTGTGATGCTTAATCCTGAAAGTCTTTCTTATTATGGTCATAAAACATCATAGTATCTTGATCTTCAATTACTATTTCTAATGAGTATTTTAATAATTCACAAATGTTTTGCATTTTGAAAATAAAACATGAAGTTTGATGTTCTTTTCTATTCTTGTATTTTCATGATTATGAATGTTCAAGTAAGAGGTGCTCATAATTGTCATCAGATCCATATGTTATAACTGGGAAAGGGTATTGGATTTGGAAGCCTGGGACTTGCATCTGAGAAATCTTATGTGTGTTTGAGCAAATCATTCTATACCTCTGATCCCAGAAACCACTAAATTCTATGGTATTATTTTCCATACTTACAGTCTCTTGACCTCATAAGGATTGGCTCCCAGAAAAGTACAGCAGATTAAATATGCACTTGGCAGTAAGTTTCTGGTATACTAAGGAGGAGCTTTCCTTGTACCTTGCCAATTAGGCTAAGCTTAGTTAATGCCCCAGCCTTTCTTCATTCCCCTAATAAATCATGGTTTAAAGACAGGGATGGTGATTTCTGACACACAACACAATCCATTTTGATTAAGTGTTCAGTTGTATTCAGGATTGCCACCCTACTCCTATTCTCCTTCCTTCATTCTCAGGAGTGAGATGAATTCCAGAGCCTTTGCATATTTTCTTGGTTTCAGAGAGAGTATTAGGTCAGAGGTAGAGTATTAGGTAGGGGTTCACTCTCTTGTCTCCCCCGTCAGGCTCTGCTAAAATCATCAGTGCGGTTCATGTTTGAATGTGAGCTTCTCTTCTTGCCGCACCCTTTTCTGAAGGGTTGCCTGGGCTGTATGCAGGCTGGTCATCAAGGCCCATGATTCGTAGAGCTTTCTCTCCAAAACGCAGAGATGCCTTCTTTATTACCACCTCTCACTCATCCTCTGTAGTCCCCCTATGATGTCTGTCAGGAACTAAGTTATGCTGGGTTGGTTGCCCAGGACTGAGGTTCATCTGATGTAGCCACTGCTAATCTACTGTCCAGGAGCCATATCAGTCACGGAAAATCTCTGAGAATCTTTTGATGCCTCAAGCTTTCACTCTGGGAGTCTCCTAGAGTTATTTTTTTTTTCTTTTTATTTCAAATTAATATAAGGGTACAAATATTTAGTTTATATTGTTTTCAACTCTAAGGTAAAGTTCAAGTTGTAGCTGAGCTCTTCACCCAGGGGGCGTGCTGAATACCCTCATATTATGTACCACGCCAGTTGGTCTAAGGTTTAAACAGCTTTCTTAGGTTTTGACCTCCAAGTGGTAGAGACACGAGGATGCATTTCAGCCTGTATTAGGATGGCCCTTCAATCCTGGGCTCTGCCTTGCTGATCAATCATATGTTTATTTTCTTTAAGGAAGGAAGATGACTTGTGGCATTGAAGGGTCTCACAAGAAAACAGGGCTTAAATATCATCCACTTTCCCAATCTGCAGCCGTTAATATTTTAGGCTTAACTTTTCTAATTCCATAAACGTGTTCCCTTTGAAAATTTCCCAGAGTTTATTTTAAGAAAACAAAATGAGGAGATAAAATCATTAGGGGAAAAACAAAAGATATTCTTAGAGAGGGCATATTACATTTGGGAATTAGATACTATCTTTTTTATGGGCCTTCCATTATATAATACTATAACTTTCTCTACTTTTTTTTTTTATTATTAAGTCATATACACATACTCGACAGATTTGACTTGTACCCTTGTCATATGCTCCATAGGTGTGGTCCTGCCTTTTATCCTCCCTCTATCAAACCTCCCCCCGCCTTCCTGCTCCATTTCTCTCCTTCATCCTGGGCTATAGTTGTGTTCTATCTTTCATAAGAAAGTGTGAGTAAATAAAAGTTGGTTTCATAGAAGCACTGAGTACATTGGACACTTTTTCTTCTGCTCTTGAGATACTTTACTCAGGAGAATATGTTCCAGGTCCCTCCATGTAAACATAAAAGATGTAAAGTCTCCATCTTTTTTAAGTCTGCATTTAGTTGATTTAGATGGTTTGAAAAGTGCTTCCTTTCTAGCCCTTTCCTTTTGCTATTGTGATACTTTCCAGTTAATTAATGCTAGATTTTGATCAGTTATTTTTAACTAAGTTGTAATGAAATATCATTTCCCTTAAGTTTCATTATACTTGTATTTATACTACAAATTTATACTTGTATTATATACTACAAATTTAGAGAAGAAATTCAGAAAATAAAAATTTAATGCAGTTAATGCCACTAGTAGTTTACTGCGATTAATATTCTGATCATATTGATGCATATCATCAACTTTTATTTTGATAAAATATACATAACATTAAATTTACCATTTACCCATTGTTAGGGGTGTGTCTTAGTAACATTGAGTATATTTGTATTTTTATGTAACCATGAGCACCGCCTTTCTCCAGAGTGTGTTCCTGCTCCCAGACTGGAACTGTGTACTCGCTGAATACTGACTCACCACGTGTCCCTCCCCCAGCTGGCAACAACCATTCTACTTCTGTCTCTCTGCATTTCACTGCTGCGAGTGCCCATTGCCCTGCACTGCCTCCTTCCTTTAGTTACTGCCTTATTTCATTTAGCATGATGCCTTTAAGGTTCATTGATGTTGAAACATGTGTCTAAATTTTCTTTCTTCCAAAGGCTGAATAATATTCCATTTTATGTATCTATCACATCTTGTTTATGCATTTTTGTGTTTGATAAACATATGCCAGGGACATGAGCTTATATGTATTTGTTCAAGTCCCTGCTTCCAATTATTTTGCATGTATACCCAGAATGGAACTGCCGTCTTTGATTTTTGAATAGTGAAGGCTTGTACTCAGAAGACAATTCTAAACAAACAGTATACATTAAATGCTTCTCCATTTGTATTAGGTTATGTTTAAAGAGATACTTTGAACTTGTCCATTTCTTGTTGATTCTCAAATGCAACAATTTTGCATATTTAAACACAATATCTTTGCTTATTAGTTAATAATCCCGTGGTGTATAAGCAAACTAACAATACATGTGCTTACAAGACTAGGATTCTGAAATCCCTGAGCTTTATTCTTAACGGTGGTATTTACCAGAACTTAAGAATCAGTTTAAGCCATCTGACTATCAATGTTTTAATTTCTTAAACAGAGGTAGGCTGTTTTAGCAATTTCAAAGAATTCCTACATAAATCAAATAAGGCAAAACAATTGAAATTTGTGAACAACCTAAAAAATTCACCTAAAGATAAATTACATGCTTCAATTGAAAATTCTAATAGTCATTTTAAATTATTTTTATAATTTTATGTTATTCTATTGTAAAGCCTTGAAAGATGTACAGAATATTTTTTTTTCCAGTTTTTGGCTGGGGCTGGGTTTGAACCCACCACCTCCAGCATATGGGGCTGGCACCCTACTCCTTTGAGCCATAGGCGCTACCCCAATGGAGTATATTTTATTCTGAAAAAAAAATGTGGAAATTAAAACAGTATATAACTTAGCTAGAAAAGAAAAAACAAAAATATAAACTTTACACAATGTTCAGTGATAGTACCTATTACATTCAGTAATGTGAACTTGGAGGTTAAAGGATTAATTTTTAATTAAATATATATCAGTATTACTTAGTTCATCATAACACATGCATTATTTTGTAGTGAAAAATGAGTGTAATAAAGTGGATAAACATTAAAGTAATCTCTCTCTAGGAGAAAGAGACAAAACCCCTGCTTTTTGCTAGTATCTTTGTATTTAAAACACCCCTAGAAGAAGCTATGTTACCTAAAGAATTCAATATTCTCTGATCAGAAGACTGAAGGTTCTCTTTAAACTTTCATTAGGAACTTTCACTTCTTAACTAAATAAATATATATCCTGTTTTTCCTCATTGTCTTTTATTCTTTCTCTCTCTCTCTCTCTCTCTCTTTTTTCCTCCAGTACCTCTTCTCACTTGCACCACTGCTCTAGATCGACACCTGTCCCTCCTTCTTGGTTGGAGGCCTGATCTGCCTCCCCCATCTGGCTAATGAAGTCCGTGGATCCAACCACACCTGTCTTTTAGTAGCATTTGTCAGCTTTCTGTATTTTTGAAAGTTTGAAATGCCTGCCCTGCTATTAAGCAACCTTACTTTTATAATGGTGTGGTCTTAACATAATAAGCCTTGAAACTAAGATAAAAATGAAAAAGTAACTATCATTAATTGAATGGCTATAGCATTTTAAATTGACAAGGAAATCACTTTCCAAGGGACCCTAGGAGATAAATGGACAAAGATGCTTTCTATGAACCTATGGCTGTAGTATTTGTCAAAACTATGCTATACTTGATAAGTTCTGATCAGAACCTGGAAGGACGGAAGGAAAGGGAGAAGGGCAGGAGGAGTAGTTTGAAAGCCTGAGTACGGCCTGGATAATGCCAGATAAGTTACCCAAACAATAACAGTAACGGTGAGCTGAAACTCAACTGGGATAGGTCTGTGTAAATGGATCAGAAGTGAACAGATATGCTAGTTTCGATATTTGAACAAAGCTTTGTCTTTTTTTTCTTTTCTTTCTTTTTTTTTTAACAAAGCTTTGTCTTGCGGTAGTGCTTCCATCATGAAACTAAGAGTCACAAAATTTGTCCTCATTTAAAGAGATGAATAACATTTAAGCCTGTCTGAGATTATTCACATTTTCCAGATTTCTTTCTTTTTAAGAATTCTTGAAGTACAGAGATAATCAATGAAATAACAAAGACAATAAAAAACTATCCCTATTTTCAGTATTAGAATATCTTTTAAAATGTATTTTTTATAAAACAGATTGCCTTTTTTGTATGGCTAGAAACAAACTCTATTATTTTTTATTCTTTTAAATTTATAATCACAGTACCATCAAGCCTCTATCTAGGTCTCATAACACTCTTTTACTCACAGGACAACATGTAAACAAGTCACAGTCCCTAATTTCTTCAAATTCTGTAATATTGTTGGACATCTAGGGCATTTCTTAATTTTTTCCTCAATTATTTTTCATTTGTTATAAAATAGTGTTTCATTTAAACATTATTTAAAACACTAATTAAAACAAATTAATATGTAAGATAACACAATTCCTGCATTCACACACTTCCATAATGCTTCTACATTATAAAGGTATCTATACTATCTATTTTTTTTTATCTGTTTTGGCAATATTTTCTTGCAAAATATTCTCTAAGTTTTCATTACTAGTTCATAGTCATAGGAAAATTATAGGTTG
>NW_003852471.1:8677222-8678836 GCF_000181295.1 Otolemur garnettii | reverse complement strand
AGTTGAATTGATCAAACAATCAAATATATTTTGTTTTGCTGACAATTGTACATTAATTTTAAAACAGATTCATACCTTTAAATGAACATATTTGGTACAGAATGCATATATCTATTAATCAAAACATTTGTGCATATTTTATTTCATATGTAGACATACTGCATTTACTTTAAAATCCACTTACTGAACAAAATCAAATAAATCATCAAGTCTGCATTGTTACATCAATTAAATGGACTAATGTATTAAATACGCTTGGTACCTTATTAGAGGTTGCTTATCTGATAGGTATTAGTCATTCTGCTCTGCTCTATAAACTTACCTGTAAGAGTGGAAAATAATTTATTTTCTGTCATTACTGCTTACCATTTCTTTGGCTCTATTGTCAAAGATTTCTGCTTTCCTCCCAGCTTTGCATATACATTGGAAAGGTTGCCTTAAAATCGTCTCAGCACTGAAAACTACGCAAGGTTTCTCAGGGTATTTTGAAATGTCCATAAAGAAGAAGGAAGGTAGATGGCTGTTCTCTCATTCTCTTTCCCCTCTCCTCATTTCCACTGACATATATTCAACAACTGCTTAGTAAGTTCCCAGTGTGTTCCAGACACTGTGCTGGGTCCCCATGCCAAAATGGAACAGCATCCCTTGAGGAGTTTTGAATTTTAGAGTTAGGTTGAGAGGCTATTTACCACAAAAATAGAAAACCTATGATTATTCCACATGGCCTTGTTTTCCCTTCTGCTCTGGAGATATTTACATTGCTATGTAGACATGACCACATCAGGTCAGAACTGAAATTAATGACATGACACATTGAGATGCAAAATTGTCAGTTTCTCATTTGAAAAATCTCCAGGACTCCCAGGCTACTTTAAACATTTGAGTGAATAAATTTGAACAACACCAATTGTTTTCTCTGAGGCAATCATGGATGCGCAGACCCAATGTCTAATGGATTGTTCCCCTGAGCCAACCACTGAGGCACCTCCCTGCAGGATCCTGTAATGTCAGATAACGCAGGATGGCTCCAATGCTGTGTGCAACACAAAATAAAGCACATCAACAATGGTTTATAGAAATAAATGACCATAAAAATGATCATTCTTCAAAGGGTAACAGGAAAAATGGGGGAGAGTGAGGGTCTTACATCACCAAAGCATTCAGTTTTCCTGCACAATGTGCAATTCAAATTTAAGGCTCAATACCTCAATTCACAATTACATCATCTCAAAGCCTTTGAAGGCAGGATATATGATCGCTACAGGGCCGGAGAGCTTTGCATTACTGAACAGCACTTCTAGTCATGATATCGTGAGCATGTCAAAGCTCAAAACTCCCTCTGTCTCACCCTTTTCAGTGAGGAAATTGGCTAAAGAATAAAAGTCTTTGTAGAAGGTCAAAGATCAAGGTAGAAAAAAGTAATTGAAGGCTCTAATTTTCATGAAGAAAATCTTAAAAACTATTACTGGGTTTTTGACTAGTGAGGGAAAATGTGTTGCATTCACTTATTGACTACAACACTCAATTAGAGTCTCAATCCACTAATGTGAAAAAACAGTTATGACCTACTCACCCCTGCTAATAACCGTGTCATTTACATGTGTTTGTCAAGTT
>NW_003852471.1:8674742-8675561 GCF_000181295.1 Otolemur garnettii | reverse complement strand
GGTGCAGCTCAGGAGTCTCATTTTTGCTAGCCTCGTGGTGGGTGATTTGTAGCAACTACCAGTCTGTGAAAGGCCTGCAGTTGTTCATGGTGACATTACTGAGTGTCCAAGGTCTGGATGGCTCAAGGAGGTCACAGTCTAGTCACTACACAGAAATATAAATGCTGAGTTCTTCACAGGGAAGGCTTTGTAGGCTTTTTCCTCTTTTTCCTCGGCGTAGTGAGAGGGGCCAGCTGTGTGAGAGATGGGACAGTCTGGAAATGGCAGGACTGCACTTCAGGAACCCAGGGCAGGTGGGGCTGGCCCTGGCGCCTCACACCACCTTCCCAGGAAGTAAGTTTACCATGACTCTCAGTAGAGAGGCCTTGGCCGGATTCCCACTAACAGACGTGGGTGGGAACAGGAAATGAAAGGAGATGCGGAAAAGGGTTGGCTGAGAGGGGACAGCTGGGGGAGGCCAGGCCTTCAGGCCATCTAGACCTGTCCTACCTGCCACCTGGGCTCACTCCCAGCTCCTCTGAGGACCTGGTTCTGCACCTCACCCCTCTCATGAAAGAAGGAAGTGCCACTGCACGGTCACTTCCACCCTTCTTTAAAAAAATTAAAACTAATTTTTTTTTCCTGAAAGTTTGGTCCAAAATATGGGTGTGTATTATACATAAGACCACATTATGCATGGAAAAATATAGTACATTTTACACTAGGCTTCATCTCAATGGCCTTTTTCATTCTTTCATATAACTTAAAATAAATCTATTATACATAACATTACATTAGCATTTCTCAGATATTTGTCTCTCTCCTCCTCTGGGATGCAAG
>NW_003852471.1:8670403-8674081 GCF_000181295.1 Otolemur garnettii | reverse complement strand
AAAAAAAATCAAAATCAATAGATGCTGGACAGATGCAGAAAGAAAGGAAGGTTTATACACTACTGGTATGACTGCAAATTAGTACAGGCCCTCTTGAAAACAGTATGGAGAGTTCTTAAAAAGCTAAAAACACACCTACTGTTTGATCCAACCAACCTACTACTGGATATTTAGTCCAAAGAAAGTAAGTTATTTTATACAGAGAACACCTGCACTTGAATGTTGTTTCAGCACAATTCCCAATTGCAAAGATGTGGAATCAACCCATGTGCCCATCAATTGACAAATGGATTAACAAAATGTGCTATATTATTTACACCAAAGAATATTGTTTAGCCATAAGGAAGGATGAATTAATGCTTTTTGCACTGGAGAACATTTCCTAAGGAAAGTATCTCAAGAATGGAAATGGAAACACCACAATGCTGACTAATAAATCGGAACTAACCAATGGGCCCAGAACTACACAGAGGAAAGCAAAAGTCATTGAAAATCAAGTGTGGGGTAGGGAGGGAAGAGCTAAAGGGCAAAACCTACCTAATAGGTACGATGGACACTATTTGGGAGATGGGCACATTTGTAGTCTAACTCAAGCCATATATCAAAAACATCTGTATCCCCTTCATGTTTTGAAGTAAAAAAAATCCACAGAACTCCCTATCTTGTACACATAGAATGAAAAGTAAGTAATTTTTTTCTTATAGTTTCAGGTTCATTAAGAGTACAAAGAATTAGGTTACACTGTTTCCATTTGTTAGGTAAAATCCCTCATAATTGTAATCTGCCCCCCCCCAAGAATTGTGCCATGTACAGTGACCCCCTCATCTCCTCTCATCCCCTTTCCCCTGCCCCCTACCTTGAATTGATTTGAGTTTTTCTCTTATGGAAGGTATATACTAGATCGTCTACTGGCTTCATATTAGAATTGAGTACACAGGATTCTTGCTTCTCCATTCCTGTGATACTTTATAAAGAAGAATGTGTTTCAACTTTATTCAGGTTAATATGAAAGATGTAAAGTCTCCATAATAATTATTTAACTTTTAAAATTGTGTATATTATATAATGAAGCAGTTATATGTTTATAGGTGTAAAATCACCATGAGGGCAATTGCTACAGAAACAGAATGATAGTGTTTTGAATAGAGGACTAAAAATTAAGACTGGCATTAGTAATGTGATTCTACAAAATAGTAAACAGCAGTGGGTAAACTTTCAAACTAAATAAAATGCCATTTTCTCTCACTTTAGACAGGAGTTGTAATTATAGAAAATCCATTCTGTATTTAAACCATACACAGTGCATGCTGGGTTTACATGTAACATGGAATTTGAATTTAGACTCAAATAATCAAATAAGTTTTCCTACTATAAGAGTGGCCACTGAATCATAGGAATATTGTCTGGAGGTGGAACAATTCTTTATTTTGCAAATTATCTAGTATCTCTACCCACTAAATGACAAAAGAACCATCCACATTATAATAGCTTAATATTACTCCACATATTACCAAAATAGCCCGAGAGGGAAGTACGGTTGCCACGGGTAACCACTAGTGTACCTATATGAGTCACAAGTATATTACAAGGTCTGACAATTACGTTTGTGAACTCATCCTAGAAAAAGGCTCCATATCTCATTATGGAATATCACTACCAGCTAATGTTGTAGGACACACAAAAACATGCAGCGATAATGAAGGCCACTCAGCAAGGCACCGCCACACGTCAACATTAGCACAGCTATAAGATATTGATATAGGAACGTTATGAAACCCTACCAAGCTGTTCTACAGCGCCGTCAATGTAAGCACGAGGAGGCAAATTTGCAAATGTAATGGTCCAACCTCATACAAGACCGCTCTGATGGCTATTCCAGAGAAAGAGTTCCAAAATTTTTTGACAAGTGGACTAGGCACTGGCATCAGTACACAGCTTCCCGAGGGGAGGACTTCAAAGGTGACTGTAGTGATATTTAGCAATGACGTATGTAGCACTTTTTCTGGGTGAGTTTCTGAGCTTAAATATCAGACCTTGTACACGTAATACAAACTTTACTGGATGGCGCCCTGCCATGCAACTGAAATTTGTTAAGATAACAAATATTAGTATTTATTAATAACTGCTTAACATTGGAATTTGAAAAAAGATAGTTAGGTGAGCTTTTTCATCATCATTAAACTACTGCCAATCATTTCTTAAAACAATTCTTGTATTTACAGCCACAGCCAAAAGCTAACTGATTTGAACCATAACACCTTCCCAATTCTTTTAACGCTTTCACTCTTTGTAAGAGCTTTGACTCTGACTATGGAAGTTAGAGGCCAATGACAGTTTATTATTGCCTCCAAAAGCAGAATATTCCCCATGTCTCATAAGCTTTGGTCCTGAATCACATGTTTAGAAACACCAACACATTGGCGGTTTTAGAATGGCCCTTTACTCCAGCTGCAAGCCAGCAGGCTGATGAGTTGTCGAGACCATCATCTCCCATTTGTCACAAACATTTCACTCTAATAAGGAAAATGCTGGAGTTTGTCCCATTTTTGATAGACTTCCTTGAACGACTAATTGAACTATCCAAATCCAAGGTCCTAGTCACAGAGATTTTCATTACCTGCACCTCAGCTGGGAAAGTAACTCTGCAGGAGGAAGACCATCCAATAAGATCCTGTAATAAGTTACTGACAGCAGTCTGATGCACACAATAGGGAAATAACTTCTAGGCAAGCTCCCCCAGACTGCTTCTTCTGTGTAGAAATAAGCTGATTGAAAGTGTAATTGCTGAAGGCAGCTATAAGAAGGAGTCATCCTCAAATTGGTAAATAAATTCCCCTGGGCGACCAGAGGGTAGGGTATGACTATAAACTTGGTATTGACCTTTCTCACTCATACATCTGTTTTTCTTTTTATTTCTAATGTTGGATTAGACAGACTTCTACAGTGTAAACGTGCGATACTTGAAACTTCAAAGGGAGGCCAACACGAGTCCTGGAAGGGAATGGTCAAAAGAAATGTGTTTCTGCCTCAGTTTCCTCCATGCAGGTCTCTTATATTTCTTAAACACTTGAAATAATTTCTGGCACATAGTAAGTTCTCAATAAATAGTGATTGAGAGAAGCAATACATGAATGAGTGGATGTTGTCAAGAATCTAGTAACTATAAGTACTAAAACTGTGAGTAATGTTAATTGTCAGAAATTGATTACAAGTGTTATGTGCTTATTTTCAACATTTCTTGATGGATTAATTCTTTTTATTTACAATAATAAATTCGGAGTACTATCAAACATATAAAAAGTAAATTTTGTTCAAGGATGCCCTTATTATTAGGCATATCATATATTCTTTACCTTCCATATTACTGAGTCTTGCTGTTTGCCTGAGTAACCTAAATATTATTACTCTATTATTACTCTCTAGTAACACTTATGCAAAGTAGAGAAACACAATTAACTTTTGATCAACACCTACCATGTCCCAAATAATTTTTTCTCTTTATGCAGTTTTTGGCCGGGCTGGGTTTGAACCCACCACCTCCGGCATATGGGGCCAGCACCCTACCCTTTTGAGCCACAGGCACCACCACATGTCCAGAATAATTTTCATGTATTATCTGGGAATGCTCACAAATATTTGAAGGGCACTATTGACTTTTTTTTTTTTTTTTTTTTTTTT
>NW_003852471.1:8666559-8670264 GCF_000181295.1 Otolemur garnettii | reverse complement strand
GGCAGTTTTTGGCTGGGGCTGGGTTTGAACCAGGCCACCTCCAGCATATGGAGCTGGTGTTCTACTCCTTTGAGCCACTGGCACCACCCCGCCTGGCTATTTTTTTGTTGCAGTTTGGGCGAGGCCCGGTTCAAACTTGCCACTCTTGGTATATGGGGCCAACGTCCTACCCACTGAACCACAGGCGCTACTCCATTATTAACATTTTTATAACAAAAAATTAAGATATAGAAATGTGACACTTACATAGAAATTTTAACTAAAGGCAACTGAAAACCACTTGCCATTTCCATTCTTACCACGTTACAAATGCAATTTAAGGGGGTGGGGAGGGTGGGAGAAAAGACCAAGCGGGAACGAGATTAGATGGGGAGGAAAGAGACCTTTCAGTGTGAACTGGGCCGAGGGCACTCAGACAGGTAGTGGGCAAGGCTCCATCACTTATAGGATCTCTGTTCTTTTCCGCATTACTATAATTTTCAAAGACAAAAGTTGGAAAATTTTTCCCTTCTCTTAATCTACTTTGTAAAATAAGAAATACACTCAGAACGACCTAAATGGAGTATGTGGTCCCCTTGCTGTTTTTGCACGCAACATACAGAGACAATGTGTTACTTTATTAAAACAATAAAAAAATCTCAATTTAGTGGAATAAGTCAAAACAATCCATAAGATCAGGGGAATAGTAAATTAAAATTATCCATGTCAATCTATGCCTTAAAGTTCATGCTTCTCAGATCTTGCAAAACATATATTTTTATTAATTCCACAAATATTTATGAAGCATCTGATGAGTGTCAGGCTCTCAGGTTTTAGGCAAAGGACGTGACTAGTTGGAGTGTCAGTGTCTTATTTTTATTTCAGTTTCTCCACTAAGAGACAAACGGATCAAGGTACAGTAAGAGTGCTAGATGACTAGTCTTAGTAAATTACTTGTTTGAGGCCATTTAGAAGAATAAAGCCAGTTAATACACTCTGTAGGAATTGCTTTAATCATTTAATACTATCGGTGAACACAAATTTGTCATGTCCTAAAGCACTGTGCAACATTCCTGTACATACATTGTGTCATTTAATCTTTACAATATTACATACGTAATGTTTTTCTTACTTTATAACTTATGAGGCTGAGGACTTAGAAATGTACACGGGATCACATAGTTAGCAAGTACAGAATGGGTATTTTAACACAGGCCCACCTTCTCCAAAGCCCGTTCTTTTCTAAGAGGCCACAAGGCCATTAAAAGTACTATTTAAAGGCAGTTCCTTCACCAGAGACCAAATCTTCTTAAAAACCTAATAGTCTAGGGTGGCCCCTGTGGCTCAAAGGAGTAGGGCTGGTGCTGGAGGTGGTGGGTTCAAACCCAGCCCAAAAAAAAAAAACCAAATCCTAATCCACAATCCTTTAGCCATCTTCAAAGTCAGTATTTTTCAATCATAACCATTTTATGCTCTTTTCTTTTGGACATTCTGATTTACAATATCTTGCTTTCAATATGTGTCTTACACTTGGGCTCTGATTGGCTGTGGTAGGCTCTATTTCTGTATGTCATTGTCAAAGACACTGTTAAACATGAAAGAGACGTGTATCTTTCCTACATTCAGATTGCATTTAATTATGCCCCTGTTCTTCTATGAGTCATTTATCATTGAACCTTCAAGTACACAATAGTTATCCCCACCTTGATTCTATCACACAGGTAGTCATCCTTGCTAAACTACATTCTATTCACTTACGGTAATTCTTTCAAACTGGTGAATGTGTAGCAATGGCAATTAAAACAGGGACCGGATAGTTGGGGACTACTTAAGCAAGCTTAATGGTTGTAGGTCAGTTGAAAAACCATCCACCTGAGAGTGCTAAAGAACTGGAAGATGAACTTTCACAGCAATTACTTTTTATAGATAAGCACTTATGGGAGAGCCGTTGAATTTTAGATGACTAGAAAGACTGCTTCTTACCACTTTTTAAAAGGCACATAAAAGAACACTGGGGAATGACAAGCTAGTGACCTACCTACAATACCAGAAAATGTTTTCAGATGTTTTATGGTGATTCATTTAAACATTTTATTTATTGTATGCTTGGAAGGATTATATAGTGGAAATACAGAATTATCAGATATATGCCACAATTATAATTTTTTTATTGGATTGTACTTTATAATTAAGAAAGGAATATATTTCCTATATTTATTAAGGAGGGTTACACTGTTTGCTTTTTAATATGGTATTTCCTAATATATTTACTTGCAGTGAATAATGAAAAAATTTATTTCATTTTTGCAGTGAAATGTTAACATCACACATTGCAAATGGAATACTTTGTAAACAAACACAAATTCTATCTTACCTTCATGGTTAAATACTTGTGATAGTCAGCTTTGTTGGGTTACCAAAATTTGCCTATGCTCTGCAATTCACTTCTAAGTATCATCCTGGTAAGAATATAGATTTTCAATGTCTTAATACTGCTTATGTGTACTTTGTCTTTTTTTTTTTTTTTTTTTTTTTTGGGCATATTTTTTTTTTTTTTTTTTTTTTTTTTTTTTTTTTTTTTTTTGGGACAGAGCCTCAAGCTATCCCCCTGGGTAGAGTGCTGTGGCATCACAGCTCACAGCAACCTCCAACTCCTGGGCTCAAGCGAGTCTCCTGCCTCTGCCTCCTACGTAGCTGGGACCACAGGCGCCTGCCACAGCGGCCAGCTATTTTTTGGTTGCAGCCGTCATTGTTGTTTGGTGGGCCTGGGCTGGATTCGAACTCGCCACCTTAGGTGTATGTGGCTGGCGCCTTAGCCACTTGAGCCACAGGCGCCAAGCCTGTACTTTGTCTTATATTTAAAAAGTTATTAATGTTAGCATCCCTTTCCTTTACACATTCCATGTTTAGGCACATTACCAGTTAACATCTATCCAGTGGTTAAGCATGAATCCTTTGGAGTGAGACTGCTTGGATCCCAGGCACAACTCTTGAGTTCAAAGACATTAGGTTTTCATTATGCATTTGACAGAAGCTAACAGTTTACACGGATATCGCATTTAATACTCACAAAAACTCTGTGATATTTTCTAGGACATAGATGAGAAAGTTTAAGCTAAGGAAGGTTAATTCACTTCCCCAAGGTTAAATCTGGGAAATGTTCAAACATTTACACACAGGGAGGTTCTAACCATTGTGTTTTTTGTTGTTGTTGTTCAGGCTTTTCTTGTAACAGAAATGCGAATTCTTCTTGTTAACTCCCAGATCCTATGAAATTCAAATCGGCCCTCGTCCACCTCCAGAAAATGTTCCTTAGACCTCTGTATTCCCTCTAGGTTTAGCAATAAGCCCCGGTCCATACCGCCATAATGCTGTATATATCTCTCGGACATTACATTTGCCATACTATGTAATGAATTAATGTTTCCATGGCAGTCTCTATACTAAACTATGGTTTTCTTTATTGAAAAGATTGCTCTCATATAACTTTGTACCCAGTTGGAGTTTATTCATTTTAGGTAAGTTAGTGAATAGATGAAAAAGGAAGGAAATTGATTGAAATACCATTTGGTTAACAGGGGAAAGAAGAATTCAGTTTCAAAATGCATGCTATGAGCATTTCCCCCAGTGATGGACTACACTGTAAAGATAAATAATGTCTACTGAAAGCCTAGGACAGAATCAACATAATATATAATATATAATAATTATACAACTATATATATA
>NW_003852471.1:8656464-8666539 GCF_000181295.1 Otolemur garnettii | reverse complement strand
CACATGCCAGAAGGTTCAATGCGGTTAAAGATGGGAATTGGGAGCAATCAGTGGTGTCAGTGGCTCACAATCTATGACTCATTCTAATGAATAAGAGGGAACTATGAAAGTACACATTTGTCTGTTACAATATATAATTGTCAATGGTGAGGCTGTCAAAACAGAGAGAACATCAAGGACTAGAGCTTTTCTACAAAATGAACAACTTTCTCAAGACTACTTTGGTGAGACACATCTATCCCAATCTTGAATTGGTGGGTGCTACAAGCATTTCAATTCTGTCCACATGAATGTATTATATCAAAAGTTCTAACAGTCACCATAAAACCTCAGATTTAGGTAATAAACCTGATTTATTTCCAACAAAAACCCTATTGAAAAGTTTAATACTTTTTCTTTGGTCATCTTAAAGTACACATTAAACAAGTCTCTATTTCAATAGACAGATTTGTATTGTATGTTTGTGTATAAGTAAAAATAAAATCCTCTATTACTGATATAACACACAGTTCTGAATCAGAAACAAAAGATTTCTCTTGGAAAAACGCAAATGAATTCAAGGTGGGGTGGGGAACAAGGGTGCAGGGAGATGGGAGGGAGAAAGGTGAGCTTCTAGTTAATGGGCACAGCAAATTAGGGGAGCACTTCTTGGGGGCAGGACATAATTATTAGAGGTACTCCACCTAAAAATGCAAACATTGTAACCCAATTCTTTGTATACTCAAATTAACCTAAACCAAAAACAAAATTTCAAGAAGCTTTCTCTTAATCCAAAAGCAATAGAATTGTATGAATTTGAACAGGTAACACAGTAATACAATTGTGATGGTTTTCCACGGCTTGTGGATGAAGAGACCTCTGAAGTCAGATGTCATTGTCTTAACTGATGTAGGAAGAAGTACAGGCTCCATAACTATTTGTGTCTCCATAGATAAAATGGATCACATTGTGACCATTTGTGTTATTGAGCTGGACAACAGCAATAACAAACTATTTAAAAAATGATGTTTGCTAATGACAATATCTAACCAGATAATAAAAAAGCAGTGCTCAGTGATAAAGCTTTCCTTTGAGAAATATCTGCCATTTGATGATTATTACTTTGCCCCAACTATTTTTTCAAATTTGCTTCCCTTAATCATCTCTGAACAGTTGAGACTTGAGAGAGGTGAGAAGAGGCACCAGAGTTATTTAAATGGAAGATGCAAGACTAATAGAGTTATATGTCCCCCAAATTGAGCCTTTAACTGCCCTGTTGCACTCACTAGGGGAAGATCCTAGGATACTTGAAATTAACATCATATGGCATTATCACTTTATTTCCCTTCCCAGCGAGGAATGAATCCAACTGGCCAATAAGACCCAGTTGCTCACCAAGCATCCTGTGAGCTCAACATCTTAGAGCAAAGAATACACAGAAATCGGTCTCAACAATTTGGCAATATTATGTAGTTGATGACTCCATTTTTAATATAGAACATTTTGGAATGTTTAATAACCACGAAATTACTGTCTTGTTTATCTTTTTTCTTAAGCTATAAAGTACTTTGAGGGTATAATGAGATAGTTATAGAAAAAAGTAGTGAATTTCACTCAGGCAACCGATTGAAAAGAAAAAAAATGCCAGGGTCCAAATGACCCTAAAATATATGTATTCCCAGTACTGAATGCACAATTTTATGATAATAAGTTGTTCTATATTCCACGTATTTTTCCGTTAATGCAATTCTGTATTGGTACAATATTCACTCTCCATCTGCATTATGATAGATATAAGGAACACTTCTTATTCTCATCCTTAGTCTTAGTAGTTTGTAAATTATAACATGACACTTCCTCAGAAACATTTATTAACATAGCAATCTTGGTAGTTTTAAAATAATATATTTACGGATTCTTTCAAATAAGCTTGTTTGGATTTCTATTTTCTGCATCTCTTTTTGGGGGAGGTGGATATTAACTTCCTCTTTGGAAATACTGAGGGCCATTTGTAGCAAGTATGAAAATAGAGTTAGATTAGGGTGGTGCCTGTGGCTCAAGGAGTAGGGCACTGGCCCCATATGCTGGAGGTGGCAGGTTCAAACCCAGCCCCAGCCAAAAACTGCAAAAAAAAAATTGAGTTAGATTAAAAGCATACAGAGAAAGCACGCATATTATAAATAGTATATGTTCTATATTACGTTCCAATGGGTCACTTGTCATTTTTATTTTTAAATTTTCTTCTTGTTATTTTCCAATGAGTTAATTGTAGTGAAACCTCAGTGAGTGACACCCACAGGTAATAGCGTCATCTTTTTTTTTTAGAGATGGCAGAATGAGAAAGGTTAAAAAGGCTTTTACAATATGTTTTTTTTTTTTTTATTCAAAGGAAGGTAGCTTATTTTGTAGGCTTTCCTTCTTTTTCACCTCTCTAAAAATGTAAATAGCATGTGCTTATGTACAGAACCTACATCACTGTTGAAATTAGACAATGAACTTTATTTATTTTGGCCCCTGTCACATATGCCAAGGCTCATGTACTGGTGTGGAGAGACAACCAAACTGAGCAGAGTCTGGTCGTATTTCTGTTGTCACCTTAGCTTCGACTGCAGGTAGCTAATGTCTTACTGTCCTTGTGTTAGCACAGTAGCTCTTTCAAACTAAACTGACTTGATGTATTTAACTAGTATTGCACAACTCATTATCACAAATTAAAATGATAGAGATAGAAACTCTATACCTCTATGTTATTTCTTCTGTTTTTTCGCCTCTTCATGCTCTCAGTCCCCATTTTAACTTTTCATGGATCCACCCTTTGAGTGTCTTCTTGCAAATGTGAAATCTGTCCTCATCGTTCTAACCTAACCACCCTACCCTGTCCCTGACTACTCTATTTTAACTAAAAGTATGCCAATTCTCAGATACCAACCCTCAGGACATTCCTCAAGTTATATTTACTCATTTTTCTTTTTTCTTGCCTTACCAAATGGCAAGATTATCCTTACCTGTGGACGATTCTGTTGGTGAGTTTTCTGTCAAATTCTTACATATGTCCCTTCTATCTCATTGGAACTATTCTAAGTTAGTTTCATGTCACTGTAGAGGGCCCATATTTAGTTTTGGGCCCTGCTGCATTGATCGTGCCACTTACCCATTTTTAACTTCCTTTGACACTTGAAAGATGAGATACAAGTTCATGATTTGTTGTCCAGAGCCTTTTGCAGCTAGGAACCAAGAAGGTATTGTGTTTTTAATTTATTTTCCTTTTATTAAGTCACATACACATAGATCTGTTCTAATCCTACCCAATTCAATATACAAACCCTCAGCTTATGTCGATAATACTAGGCATTCAGTGTGAGCCCCTGAAATTTCTATACCGAACTTTGGTTTGCATGAAGGTACCATGAAGACTGGTTTCCATTTCCTCTCCTCTAGACTGCAAGGAGTTTGGAAACATGAGCTACTACACAAAGCCTTCCATGATCATTAAGATAAAAAGGTATTTATTCTTAGTCAACGGATAGACAGACAGGATCTGAAACTCAGATAAAGTTCAGTGGAAGACAAAGCTGAAAACAAACTGGGAAGAGTGAACAAAGGTTACAAACACACACTTGTATTTAAATGTTCATTTAAGGCTTACAGCATCGTAAGTGTTTAGATGCAGGAGATGTCCCCAAACACTAAAATTCATCCCACAAGGGTTATGGAGAGAAAGGTACAAGGCATTTGAGGAAAGGAATATTCCAGGGGCTGCCTAATAAACTATGTTAAATTCCTTATTCATATTTAGGAGTATAGAGTCTATTAGAATACTGTCAGCTAGAATCAAGGAATTATTTTTTATTGTTGCATCCTGCTGTGAGCCGGCAAGAAACTCAGCTCCACAGTGGTAGAATATGTTATCTATTATGAAGAAGTTACACTTTAATGTGCATTTGAATTACAGGTCTAAAACGTTACTTAATTTTGGAAGCATTTTTCCATTCTTGTATCATAACCTTTTGTGATGCTTTTTCAATCTGTTGAAGTTGTTATTGAGAATGGGCAAATTAGATTCATTTTAATGTGTTCCCCGGGTGTTCACAGCAATATGTTATGTGCTTCTACCTCAAAATTGGGTGAGTTTAACTTGAATGATAGTTTGTTTAGGAAAAAGGATAAATATCCTTCTTCAAAAAGTCAGGCAACCATATCTTTACTAAGTTGATTGTAAATGTTTATGGTTAATGATCAGGAAGTAAATGAAAAATGAAAGATTAACACCTGTCAAAATTAAAATAGAGATATTTGGAAGCAATATTGTTGGGGTAAAAATTCCTGCACACAGCTGTAAGCCTATGCAAGTAATCATACATATTTACCTTTTACTCTTCAAATTAAAATGCATATACCAGATTCTTGCTATTTTAAATAATTTGAACTGTTTGAAATGCATAAATACAGCGCTATGCCCTGTTCTTCCTCGTACATGCATTATGTTCCAAGGCTCTGGAATAAGTTGAAACAGGGCAGCAGCTGATATCTCTGTTTTGTTTTTATTTTATTGCCATAAAAAATAACAAATGGAAAAATAACACTGAAAAGGCTAAGAGGTAAACACACTATTCTCTCAATCTTATTTTTACATTATAAATCTAAGAAATGTATGATTAAAAAGACTGGAGTGCAAAGTACCAAAGCATTTAGTCAGCGGTATTAGGCATTAGATCTGATTGTTTGTGAAAATGCAGATGAAACACTAGATAATTAATTGAATACCTGACGAAGTTGAGAGAATTTGCTTGATATTCTAGCATCGGAGATATAAAATTGAAGAACCTCACTTCTGAATTACGAGAAGAGTCAATTAAAATAATATATGCACAAGTTTCACATATTTTGGTAACCATTTGAATTTATGAACAGCATTGTACCAGTTCCAAAGGAGAATGCCAAATTGCACTTACATCTTCATTTATGAGAAAGAGCCAGATGAATAATACATAGATAAAGCAAAAAGAAGTGGAAGATACTGAAAATAATCCTCAAACCATCCTTTAAGATTTTTAAAAAGTCATATTCCACTTATAATCTGAATATCTGTGATCTCCTGGTGCTCAGGTCACAGGCCCCCCGAGAGGGCCTGGGCAGGTCCAGCCCCAGGCCTTCTCATTGTTTAGCTGTGTAACACTCAGCCAGGAAGGAAAGACAAGCCTTTGCCTTCCAGATGGCTCTGGTGGCTGTGCCTGTCCTAACTTCTCCTCTCTCCCTTTTGGAGTTTGGCGGGGAGCAGGCACTGGAGACTTAAATTGGCTCCTGGAGGAGCTCTGTCCTCCGGCCCACCCTGGCAGTGCTGGTTTGTCTCCCCCCCCCAGCTCATTTCTCCTCACTTCTCTTTTCCATCAGCGCCAATTCCACAATCGCAGATTCCAACCAGGTATTCTAAGCTTCTTTCCCAACCCAATAATAAATGTAAGGTGGCCCTTCTTCCTCAGCCCGGATTCCCCAGCTCAGGACTTTTTTCCAGTCCTACCAAGCCACATACTGTTCAGTAACGCTTCATATAAAAGTGTGTTTCTGTGTGTGTGTGTTCTGTGGTCCAGAGGCTGCCATACGGTGTTTGAAAACCTAGGAAGACTGTACTGACTAACTCCTTCCAAAATTCTCTGGGCTTACTGTTTTCTGGGAATATTTATTCTCTTTTGATGGACTGTATTACACTTCTCCCCCATCTCTTTCCATGATCCTAAAATAAATGCCAAATTAAAGGGGAAGAATAATTTTCTTGCTTTCTAAGATGAATGTCCTCCAAAATGAAGACCCTCAGTTTTAGTTCTTACTGGAAGAAGTTCTACTTTTTCTTATATCTATTTTATTTGAATATGTGAAGAATGTTTTCTCTAGTCTCAGCTGGTTTTCTGAAGCTCTCAACTCTATTAATTCTCAATCACTTCTGCCTTGTCGTTTTTACATGTGTTTGTACAAATGCTTTCAAACCACTCTGCTTTTGTATCTTTTTGTTTTGTGTGCACTTATTTTCTCATTCTTTTCACCATTTTACCCCAACCCTCCACCACTCCAGGGAATCATCCTTGTCTGTGTTCAGGCCGTCACCACTCCCTTCTTCCCTAACCTCTAAATTCCCATCACAGCCCTCTGCTAAAAACATTTTCTTATAGATTAGTAATGTTATTACTACTTGTGATATCCTATAGTTCCTTACCATCTTCTATATTTTAATGCATCTTACACAACAGTTTTATGACATACTCAGAAGGGTACTGTAATATAGTAAGCAGTTAAAAACTGTTCTCTAAGTCTGATTTTAGTGAAAGAAGAAATATGGTATTATTTTCTGCCTTATTAAGTGTGAGGCGGCTAGAGTGAAACAGATCTGGCAATGAGTCCTGTGTTTTAGATATAATTTAATTCAACCTATAACTTTAGTCCCTCAATGTCTGTAATTCACAGTTTTCTCTAACTTGAAATGGAGATATAATTATTTCCTGCTAATCATGGCACTGTGGTGAAAACTTATGTGAAAGAATGACTGGAAGAAAATGAGCCAAACTACAAAGCAATTAAAGTTATTACCTAGGAAAGTATTCTTATAAAAATATTTGTAGCACTTAAATTATAAACCAACAAAACAGAAAATTAGAAAAATAGACATAAAAATAAGAAAACTAAAAGCACACATATATACAGCTATAGGAATTTTTAATTTAGATATCGCTACAATTTCTAAGATTTTGGTGAGGCGACAGTTAAGAAATCTTAGAAATTTTACTTTTAAGATAGTTTATAAAATAATTAATTATATAACTGTATATTGGGAAAAGTCATATGAGCAATTGAGTTAAATGCTCTATAATCATAGTTAAGATAACTATTACTTAAATTTTTTTTCCATTTAAAGTCAAATAAAATGTATATGCACATAAAGAGAAAAAGATTTAGTTTTAGAAAAAAGAAGATACTATGTTTCTATATATAATATATTATTTATATCTGTATACATTCTACATTTCTATATGTCGCCTACTCTAGTTCTAAAATACCAAAATTCTATCTCCCTTAGTGTTTCTTTTAATGCTTTCCCCCAAATCTCTAGTGGACATTATAATATTCATGAATATCACAAGAAAGGGGAAGCAAGAATCCTATGCACTCAATTCTAATATGAGGTCAACTGATGACCTAGTGCACAAGGAGGGGTTGGGGAAGGGGGTGTAGGCAGAAGGGTGGAGGGTGGGGGCTAGGAGGTCATGGGGTATAACACACTCTTGGGGATGGGTCACAATTATAAGAGGGATTTTACTAACAAAGGCAATCAGTGTAACCTGGTTCTTTGTACCCTCAATGAATTCCCAACAATAAAATAATAATAACGTTGATGCATAACCAATACTGGTTGAAAACTATAATAAAATGTTGTAAAATTTGAATTACTTGGACTAAAATGGTCAGAAGACATTGGGAAAGCTATATTCTAATTAACTGTGAAGTATATATTACTTCAGGAGAATTCCTAGTGGGAAAAAGATCCTGATAGGTTGATAAATGATACAGGGAATAGAAGAATTTATTTTAAAACTAAAAACAGTTACTGCCCATACGGTTCATTTTACACCTTATCAATAGTATATGAAATGAGTATATGAAATATAAACTATAGGTAATTTAAGATGCTTAATCTTTTGATAAGAGAACAAGACATATATTAAAATGGTAAGTTGCTAAGTTGTATTGCTGATAATAGAAATATTTAAAAGTCCAACAAAGTAGAACTTAAGTGCAAGTCTTTCCTACATCCTGATCCTTGAACTCCGATCTACCTATTTTCTTACATATTGTTTTAACTTCACGTCTTTGAAAAAAAGGAGAATTTCTTGATTTCAGTGGCTTAATTTTGTTTCAAAAATGGTATTAGGAGAGTCTTATTAAAGTTGGAATATTGGCTAATATATAAAAGTTAAAAGTCATCCTATGATGTGACCTGGAGTTATAAAATTTGGATGGCTTTTGTCTCTAGTTTTTTTTTTTTATAAAATAAATCGAAACAACAGTTCTATCCTATCTCACAAATGGTTTTACCTTAAATTATTTAAGCTGAATATCAGTGTTTCTATGAAATTATAGATAGTAAATGTGTTTCTTGGGAAACACACACTCTTTGTTGCAAAATATAATATAGAGTACATAAAAACCCTGTAACTACATGAGGGTAGCAAATTCTAGAACTTTGCTAAGTGATAGTTTTGCAGCAAAAGGGGCTTCATGGCACTGACAAGTGTGATAACAGGAATGAAAAAGACTTTAGAACAAAAAATTTCTCATGATAAATGCAGCTGACTCCTAATATGGTCTTGTTTTCTCTGGATTATTCAAGTAAAATTTGGGGCCATAGTCCAGAGTTTTTGATACAGTAAGGTTACCTTTAAAAAGGCTCCTGTGGCTCAAAGGAGTAGGGCACCATCTGCATATACCAGCGGTGGCGGGTTCAAACCCAGCCCTGGCCAAAGGGAAAAAAAAAAGTTTAAAAAGCACAGTATCCCTTTCAAATGTATTGATATATGGCAAACAGATTGGTGATTACTGGATATAGCCACAGAGTACAGCCACTTAACTTTGATCGAGTACCTCTGGCCAAGGCCACAGATCACTCCAGTTTCCAATAACCGCTCCCTCCCATGGCTTCCCCCTCTCAGACCCAGGGACAATCAGGGATCCCTATTGCTGCTGGCCTTGGAGTTCTCCTGGCTCCTATTTTTGTAAATCGTTCCTTCCTTCAGTTCTCACTGGTAGTGTCTTATGTGTTTCATTTGCCTTCTCCAGGTTCTCTGCCTAATAAATGGCAAAAATCTGAAGTTACATAGAAACAAATGTATGAAAAGTACATAAATATAAGTATTGATTAATATACAATGAAAATATAAAATGAATAAGGTCTATCTGAGTAAAAAAATTATTTTTACTAGTACTCATATCAAATTTTAAAAAAATATGGGTGGGAAGCAGGATCCTTTACTGAAAACCATAATCTTCACAATGATGGGAGGAAAAATTAAAGATGTTGCTTCCACGTAAAAGAGAATACAGCTCAGGCAACCTTGCAGATTTCAATGATTTAGAAATTATTTGAAAAATTTCGGACTTTCCTCTGTCACCTTATAATCCTTCTAAATTACATTTCATTCAATTTCTTTCTTTTTTCTTTTCTTTTCTTTTTCTCTCTCTTTTAATTTCCAGGCAAGGCCAAAACCCAGTACATTTAAAGTAAGCTATATGTTAGTTCCCTAATTTGGAAGAATATGTCTAAACCAGAAAATTAAGGTTTAAAAAAAAATTTAAAACATCAAATTAAAAACATTTTTAAATGAGGGTACTGAGAAAGGTAAGGCACTGATTTTATTTTTATTTAACATATAGTGGAGATACCGTTTGGTCACATAAATTGCTTTTGTACACTCTGAGTTAAATTTATAAATGTGTCCATCACTCATATAGGTTCATGGTGCCTATCAGTTGTGAATTTATCTATTCCCCTCCTACCTGCTTTATTTCCAATGAGTATTATTTCCATACATGTACATAAGTGTTGATCAATTAGTTCTAATTTAATAGTGAGTACATGTGGTGTTTGTTTTTAGCAATAGGACCTTATTGTCTTACTCTATTGCCCCAGTAAGAGTGCAGTGGCACGATCACAGCTCATGAAACTGCAAATTCTGGGGCTCAAGCACTCTTCCACTCCTCTACCTCCAGGGTAATATTTTCTATAAGTGTTGTTTTGTTTTATTTTTCCATTTTTGTAGAGCTAGAGTTTTTCTATATTGTCCAGGCTGGTCTCAAACTCCTGGCCTCAAGTAATCCTCCTACCTAGGCTTGCCAAGGTGCTTGGATTACAGGCGTGAGCTGCCATATCTGGTTAGAAATGTAAGGCCCAGGTCCCAATAGTGTATTTTTGATGTTGCTTCGATTGCTCAGGGTATCCTCCTCATAAAATGTTCACCCAGGCCTATTTCTTCAAGTGTTTTCCCTACACTTTCTTCTAGTATTTTTATGGTTTCATGTCTTAAGCTTAAATCTTTAATCCAGTGAGTCTAAC
>NW_003852471.1:8628405-8655720 GCF_000181295.1 Otolemur garnettii | reverse complement strand
TTTTTCATTGATACATAACTTAATATAGCAAAATGTGTCAATTTTTGGAATATAGATAAATAATTATGTAAAAGCCTACACCTTGCTGTGTTGCTGTTCGCATTATTGCACTTTAGAGACGTATTTTTTAGAAACTGATATAAGTCTATTGGCATCATTTTTCCACAAGCATGGGCTTACTTTTTGTCCCTGTGTCACATTTCAATAATTCCTGTAGGCATTTCTAACATTTTCAGTATTATTATATGTTTATATATTGCAATCTGCATCCAGTGATTTTGATGTTACTATTGTAATTATTTGGGGTATCAGTCACCATGCCCACATAAGATGGCAAACTTCATAAACATTGCGTGCATTCTGACTGTTCCCAGACCCGCCATTCCCCTGTCTCTCTTTCTCTCCTTGGGTCTCCCTATTCTTTAACACACACTCTTGAAATTAGACCAATTAATAATCCTACAAATGCCTCTAAGTGTTCAAGTGAAAGGAAGAGTCACCCATCTCTCAATTTTAATCAGAAGCAAGGAATGATTGAATTAAGCTAAGTGAGGAAAGCATGTCAAAAGTGAAGACATGCTAAAAGCCAGGCCACTGGAGCCACGCAGTTAGCTGAGTTGTAAATGCAAACCAGAAGTGTTTGAAAAAAAATTAAGTGCTACTCCAGGGAACGTGGCTGACAAGAAAGCGAAAGAGCCTTACTGCTGAGATAGAGAGGATACTGGGAGTTGCAACAGATCAACTCAGCCTCAGCAGTACCCTAAGCAAAATCAATGGTCTTCAGTTCTATGAGAGGCTGAGAGACGTTATGGAGCTGCAGAAGAAACGTTTGAAAATGGCAGGGGTTTGTTTTGAGGTTTAAGGAAAGAAGCTGTCATCGTAAGAAAGATGTACAAGGGGAAGCATCAAGTGCTGGGGTAAAGCCACATTAAGTTATCAAGAAAATCCAACGATAATCACACTATCCAACAGATGTTCAATGTAGACAAACAACCTGCTATCAGGAAGAAGATGCCATGGAGAACTTCAATAGGTGGAGAAGAGAAGTCAGCCTGGCTTCAAAAGTCACCTGACAAGCTGATTCCCTCCTTAAGGATTAACGCAGATGGGGAGTTTCTGTTGAAGCCACGGCTCCTTACAATTTCAAGAAACCTAGTTCTCTTAAAAACTTAAAAACACGTATATTCTACTTGTACTCTATATATTGAATAAAAAGGCGTATGTAACAGCACATATGTTTACATCATGGTCTATAAATATTGCAAGCTGACTGCTGAGATCTCGTGGTCAGAGAACTAGACTCATTACAAAGTGTCACTGCTCCCTGACAGGGCCACTGGTCACCCAGCCCACTGAGGGAGGTAAACAAGGAGATTAGTGCTGTTTCCATGCTGCCAACATAACATACATTCTGGACCAATGAGTAATTTTGACTTTCAGGTCTTATTATTTAAGAAATATATTTGTAAGGGTAACACTGCCATAGATAGTGATTCCTCTAATGGATCGTGGCTAAGGCAATCTAAAACCTCCTAGAGAGGATTCACCATTCTGGATATCATTAAGAATATTTATGACTGCGTTTAGAAGAGGTTGGTTCCAGTTCTCATGATTGACTTTGAGGAGCTCAAGATTTCAGTGGAAGAAATAACTGTATGCATACTGAAAACAGGAAGAAAATTTGAAACAGAAGTAGAGCTGAAGATGTCACTGTCATCTCATGAAAAAATTAAATGGCAGATGAGTTACTCTTATGAATAAGCAAAGAAAATGATTCCTTGGGCGGCGCCTGTGGCTCAAAGGAGTACGGCACCGGCCCCATAGGCCGGAGGTGGCAGATTCAAACCCAGTCCCAGCCAAAAACTGCAATAAATAAATAAACAAATAAATAAAAGAAAATGATTTCTTGAGATGGAGACTACTTCTTGCGAAGATTCTGAAAACATTGCTGAAATTATCAACAAAAGATTTAGAATAATACCTAACTTAATTGATAAAGCAGTGGCAGGATTGATGAGATTGACTCAAATGTTGGAAGGAGTTCTACTCTAGGTAAAGGGCAAGCTATAGAGAAATCTCTTGTGGAAAGAGAAGTCAATCAGTGTGGCAAAGGTCACAGCTGTCTCCTTTTTAAAAAATTAGCAGAGACGCCCCAAACTTCAGCAACCACTACCCTGATCAGTCAGCAGCTATCAGGATTTAGGACTAACTTGGTGATGGCTCAGATGATCATCAACATATTTTAGCAATAAAGTATTTTTAATCCTCATATGTGCATTGTTATTTTAGATATAGTTCTATTGTACACATAATAGACTGTGCTACACTGTACACATAACTCTGTATGCAATGGAACACCAATAAATTTGTGATTCACTTTATTGTGATATTTGATTTATTGTGGTAGTCTGGCACCCAATCTGCCTTCTACATCAGAGATATTGTCTGTTTGTATGTTTTGTATACTCCTGATAAGATAATAGTCAACTCTGTACTGTTTGAATTGGGGTGCTTCATTTAAAACAAACAAATAACAGGTTTGTAGCAAATCTGACCCTAAGAAGCATCCCCAGACCTGCAAAATACTTCTTCAGATTTGTAAAAACAAAAACTGAATTGTTGATTCAATTTTGTTTAAATATAAAAGACATAGTAATCTATAGTAACCCCAGGGAGGTGGAAGATTTCTGGATGATCATGTGGCTAAACCTATGACTTACTGGAAATTTGTCAGATCTTGGCCTTATACAAGGCCAAGATGTAGAAGGCAGATTGGGTGCCAGACTACCACAATAAATCAAATATCACAATAAAGTGAATCACAAATTTATTGGTGTTCCATTGCATACAGAGTTATGTGTACAGTGTAGCACAGTCTATTATGTGTACAATAGAACTATATCTAAAATAACAATGCACATATGAGGATTAAAACTAAAAAAAACTATATATGATATACATATATGTAAAATACACACATATATACACACAGCCCTATATGTATAATAAAATTGGAGAGAAACCTAGCTAATGAGAGAGAAGGAAATTCTAAAAAAAATTCAAATAATCTAAAACCTTGGCTAATTGACTCAAACTTTATAAAACTGATGAACTACACTTCTTTTTTTTGGAAAGACTCAAAATCTTAAACTTCTTGATCTACTCTAAATTTAAAACAGACTTCTCAATTCTGAATACAAAATCCTTTGAAAGACATGAGGAGCATTCATATCACAAATTAGCATCTGGTAGAAATAATATGCACTAATACTTTTTTACAAATGATAGATTCTTATGAAATAATTTCCCCAAATCAAAAAATGATAGTGTCTGGCTCAGCGCCCGTTGCACAGTGGTTAGGGCGCCGGCCACATGCACCGAGTTTGGTGGGTTTGAACCCGGCCGGGCCTGCTAAACAACAATAACAACTATAACAACAATAATAAAAAAGTAGCCTGGTATTGTGGTGGGTGCCTGCAGTCCCAGCTACTAGGGAGGCTGAGGCAAGAGAATCTCTTAAAACTAAGAGATTGAGGTTGCTATGAGCTGTGACACTAAGGTACTCTAAGAGGGTGATAGTGAGACTCTGTCTCAAAAAATAAATAAATAAAAATAACCCCCCCCCCCAAAAAAAATGATAAGGTCAAATTGTTTTATATTTGCACTGGGTAGGAACACAAATATTAACAGGTATATCTTTCTTAAAGTACAATTTGATGAAAGGTCTGTGAATGGGCAATTGTTTTCCAGCTGTAGGAAAGGTAACTGATTTGAATCCAGCAAGAATTTTATTAAATTCTCAGAATCCAAGAGTTCAACTCAATAAGAACAACAAAACCAAGAATTGTTGTCAAGACAACATAGCCTTTATTGCCCTGGATACATGATAGATCTGACAGTTGATAACATTAAAGATATAGTAATACAATAATGTCGGCTGAAGCAAAGATCTTTAATTTTAATATCCAAAGAAATAAGAAAATAAGTCCCACATCAAAAAACACAAATATCATTTAAAATTGTTATTATTGTTGTTGTCGTATTTAGTCATTACTAATCAAGGTATACTCTGTGAGCTATATGCCATGTTTAAATCATATCGTGACATGCCTTTTCTAAGGGGCCAGTTTAATTTTAAATAGTTTGAGGCTTATCAGTGTTTGAAGTGAAGCAAGAATGAAATTCCCCACAGTGAACTAAATGGGTTTAGAATGTTAATCTCAGTGTTCAAACTTAATCTTTAAGCAATGAATAAAAGGACTTCATAAAGATGAAAGGAAACTTGACAGAGAAAGGCATTTAGCTTCTCTTTTTGCTGCAGAATGTAAATGCATTTTTTCATAAATACATAGCTTTAATTTTTGTAAGATTCGGCAGTGAAGCAACATGAAACATGGGAAGTGACATTGAACTGGGAGGAGAGAAAACTTGACTAAAATCTGTCTAAAGGTCTGTGGCACATGGTGCAGTACAGGACTCTGCTCTCTATTTGGGGGTTGGATTAGATGGGCATTTTCAAAATGTGCTGGGTTCCTAGAGCTAGTTCTAGACGTGTTAAAGTGAGGATGAGGGGAATTGGATGGAGAAATAAGCATGGGGAGTTTCAGTGGAGGATTCTTACGTCCAGAATCTGGTGACTGAGCTGTACGTTTTCATTAGACTTCACTTCGGGCTATTGGTTGTCCCTGAGCACGTACTCTTCTCCAAATACAGCTCTGGCTGCGTGATTATTCCACCAAAAGAACAAAAGTGACCAGAAACCTACTGTCTTCTTTATCCACACTATCATCCACCTAGACGTCTTTACGAATGAAAACATAATATCCAAATTCTACTTTTCAAGGTTCAGTTTAGTTGCTACTTCTTCCTAAAGCTTCTTCAAACCCTATCGGCTGAGAACAATCTCCCCTCTTCTGCTTATTTTCATTTTTGGACCTCATATTTGAAATACATCATTTTCTACTTTGTGTTTACTTATCTATCATGCTATTTCTACTTATTTGTAAAGGCTGAATCCTTGACTGGTTTGGTTCATATTTGTATTCCTGGAGCTCAAAGAAGAATACATTTCTGAACACATACTTATTAAATACATGAATGTTAAAACTAGGTTATGAGATTCTACAACCAAAATTATAGCTATATACTTATGTAAAGATGAATGTTGGACCAGAATCTATCTTGTGCCAGTTCCTTCAAATCACATCCTCCACGGATAGCAAGTTTTGTGCTAAATAATTTCCCTGAAATACTCTCTTTTTACTCACAACCTGCTGGTCTCACATAGCTGTGTCCTGCCATAATTCTAGAATCTCCAGAAAGAGCTATTCCTGGCCTCTGATCTTCAGGACACACAAGTCAGGCCAAGCCCTGACCCTTTTCTCTTAAGCCAGGAAAGATGAATTGAGTCAGCTACATAGCTATGTAAATATCAAGCAGTGAACCTCTAGCCTTGGGAATATATATCTGCCTTGAAAATATTTTTTTTTAACCATTAGGGAGACAGTTAATTCCTCTGTAGTCAATTTAACATGTAGGAAGTTTTTAATACTTGTAATTAAATATTAGAAGAAATCAATTATATTTCTAACCTTTGCCATTACATTTTACTTAACTTCTGTTAGAAGCACTAATGACTGACATTGCTGCAACTTCATTATGAGGTTAGTTTTTCTAAGAGGAATGATAATAGTTTTCACAGACTATTTGGAGGCAATTAAAAGACCCAAATAATCTGAATGTAGTATAAAATAAAAAACAAACGGCAGGCTATAAAAATGTACTCAGTCCTGAAAAATTTGTATTCATGAAGATACTTCTTTAATGACATATTTTTTTCAAAAAGTCAAACATTAGAAAATAAAAATTACCTAAAGAGTTAGAAGTAATTTTAAACTAGCCATAATACAGTTGAATGTCAGGGAAATGTTATGATGGAAGAAGATCTTATAAGTCAGAAGGACATTTTATAGTGATAGAAATGGACAGATGGGAAAAGCTCCAAATACTGGAAGACCTTGGTGACTAAGAAAAAGGCTGATCTGCTATTAGCAGGAACGAGGGGTATTCTACAATCAGCAAGGCATGCCTGAAATTTTATTACAAACTAGAAACATGTGTCTTGTACAGAGATTAAAACTAAAAACAAATGGAACTCTTTGTGAAAGGAAAATAAGTTCATCTGTCTATGGTTTACTAGAGAGGAGTTTTGGAAGTAGATATGTTTGGGAATATGGTACCTTAAACTTTGATCTTATTTAATCCTACCAACATTTAATTAATTTCCATGGGATGCATGATCTCCATTAGAGGACATTAGAAAAGTTAAAAAAAAGAAAAAGTCCTGAGTTTGGGGACACAGAGACCGAGAAAAGTATGCCAGGGTTACCAGTTTCTCATGTTATGAGATTTGATAGATCATTTTTATTTTAGGACCATCTTTTTTTTGGCAGTTTTTGGCCGGGGCCGGGTTTGAACCTACCACCTCCAGTATATGGGGCCAGTGCCCTAGTCCTTTAAGCCACAGGCACTGTCCAGGACCATCAATATTTAGATATAAAAATATACCAATGAAATTCTACTGTGTAGTGCTCTGACTGGAACCTAAGAAAATAGTTGAGTTAAATATGTCTTAAAAGCCCAGAAAAGTATGTGATGCATAGCAAATGCTTCATAAATGTTTGCACTGTCTTACAGACTCATTCATATTTAATACTTGTTATCAAAACTTCCATAGCCGGGCAGCACCTGTGGCTCAAAGGAGTAGGGTGCCGGCCCCATATACTGGGGGTGGTGGGTTCAAACCCCATCCCAGCCCCCCCCCCAAAAACTTACACTATCAATATTGGTACATGATTCTAAGTTATTTTTAAAAGATACCCATACATTTATTTAAAAAATTAACACTTACCTATAATTACTAAGCTAATTCTATATAGAATAAACCATGCTACACTACCTACATTAACCTTTTTTTTTTTTTTTTTTTTGTAGTTTTTGGCCGGGGCTAGGTTTGAACCTGCCACCTCCAGCATATGGGGCTGGCACCCTACTCCTTTGAGTATAAACACCTTTAAACACCATAAACCTTTTTTTATACCCAATTAGCAAACACCAAAAAATGATTTATTGAATTACTTCATACTTTGAATGAGATTCCCTGTTTCTACATAGTAATTTCATCTACCAGGCCCTTAACATACTACTTAGCTAAAAACTAAAGATATATTCATATCCATTTATTTATTCATTCATGTAAGAAAATATCTGATGGCTTGCAAAGTGTCAAGCATTATTCTAAACATTAAGCAGACAAAACTCTTTACCCTTACGGAATTTATAATTGAGTACTGAGGGGGAAATAATTAAAATGGGGAAATAATAAAGTCTGTGAGATGCTGTTAGTACCACCAGAAAAAAAAGTCAGCAGAGCAGGCTGATGGGAAGAAGCTGCAATAAAGAACATTGCCAGGGTCACCTCAGTAAGAAGGTACGATGTGAATAAGATCTACAGAAAGTAAACCAAGTAGCCATGAAGCTCATGTCTGAGGAAGAGGAGTTCTAAGAGAGGAAATAGTGGGTGCAGAACTCCCAGGGTGTGATTTACTTGGCTTATTGGAAGATACCATGAGGCCCATGTGGCATGAATGGGGCCACCGAGGGGAACCACAAGAGCAAATCTAGGGACTCTGGGGACATTAGGATGACTCTGAGATAACACAGGGACTTTGCGGATATCAGAAAGACTTTGGCTTTTATAAATAAGAACAGAAGAAACTGGATTTTGAATAGTATGACAACATGACCTGTTTTACATTTTAACACATTCCTCTGGATGATGTGTTGTGAACAGCTTTTTCCCAGGGAAGGAAACAGTGACTCCACTTAGAAAGCTACTGATAAAAATCCAAGCTAGCAAGAAAAACGTTTGCAACAGGACAGAAGTGATCAAATTCTGGATGAATTGAGAAGGCAGAACCTATAGATTTTCTTATACGACTGGATGAGAAAGTGAGACTTGGATGCATTGATTTTAGCACGATCAGCTGAGATGGAACGTACAGCAGCTGTTCACTGAGCTGCAGAGGGGATGGAGAGCTCGGTTGGGGCATGAGGTAGGGATACCTCTGTAACATGAAGGATAGACGTGAAAGAGGCAATTGGATGTACCTGGTACAAGGATTACTGCATAAATACACAAGGTCCTTCTCTTATCACTTAAAGTCTCACCAAATTTAATCTTTTCACTAGCACAATCTTTTTCATAACTTTCTGCTAAAGTTGCCTCTAATCTTCTCAACTTTTTTTCCCAAAATTATTAACTAAGCACTCACTGAACTGTACTATTTTAAAAGAAACACACTAGCATCTTATTTATTGCGGATATATGTATGTGTATTTATTATGTATGTATTTATCTATCTATCTACCTACCTATCTACCTATAACTATTATAACCATTTTTAAGTGTCGAGTTTTGTGGCATTAAGTCCATTCACACTATGTGCATCCATCACTATCATTCATGTCCAGAACGGTTTCATATTCCCTCCTTCCACCGACTACCTCTTCTGGCTCCACGCCTGCAAAACATCTATTCTCTACCTCTCTTTATCATTGAAGGGTCTGTCAAAAGCTGTATGAGGAAATACCATTTGTTTGAAACAGCGAAGCAGGGGTTTGGAGATGCTGACTATTTAAACCTCCAGATCAACAGCATAATAAAACTAAGTTTTGAGGGCTGAAATGGGAGTCTGCACGTATTCCCCTACACAGTATCATACAGACTTAACTAAATATTGGCCGCTATATATTATTTACCATTGATATATACATTCTGGGTTCCAAACATCCATCTCACAGATGAATATTTTGGAACCGTCTATTACGTTCCATATTGTTGACAGAGAGTTATAAAGTACAGTAATTAACCACACAGACTTTGGAGTTGAACTGTCTCAGGTCCAAAACACAAGCTGTTCTTGGTTCAACCACTTATCCTCTATATGTCAAAGTCTCCTTATTTTTAAAATAGGAGACATAATAATTCTACCTATTTAAATAATTATTACATCACAAAAGTCAATGGATTAAGATATACAAAGCACAAAGAACAGTTTCCGGCACCTTGTCATTAACGTGTAATATATGCTACATGTTAAATTATTACATTTAAGATTGAAATTTAACATGTACTGAAAATATACCATGTATATATTAATTATTATCAATGATAAAGTATTTAACATTAATTCAACTTTCATTCTAAATTTAACTTTTTAATGAAAATTGTCGTGTTGTTTGTTAGTATCAGATTAATAAGAGGGCACAAATGTTTCGATTACATTGTTTTCATTTCTAAGATAATGCTCAAGTTGTTTAATCTTTAAAATCTTAAGAAGTAAATAGTATCATTCTAGCAATGTTTATATAATGTTCATAAGCATAAAAATAGGCTCAAATAGTAAATACCTTGCCAAGTATTCATCAATGAGAAGAAAAAAAAAAGATTACAAAATGTTTTCCAAAGGTCATTAGAACATACATGATGGATTGTTAGCACTGTATCTGTTGAGAAATGTTTCAAAAGGCACTGCAAGCTCCAAAATACGATAATAAATCTGTGACCCTCATTTAGTGCTCTAATGATCAGTTTGCTAAATGCTACCTAATGACAACATAACAGTATGCAGAACATTTAATAAATGTAAAATGGATTGTGTTTCAAATAACAATCTAATTGAAAATTCCATTAACAAATAATATTGCAGTATTTCTAGATTATGGATTAATCAAAACCTATTAAAAGTCTCTCCTACGGTGCTAATGATTTACTAGTATTTCAGCAACAGTCTGGGAAAGTCCCTTATGTTATCACCTTATTTTATAGTAGCCAGAAGGAAGACAACATGTTCACCAGTTTTAGTGCAACCAGTGTCCTAATCAACTGTGAAGATGCTTCCTCACCTTTGCCAGTCAAGGCAGGCATAGCGAGCAGCAGCTCAGTGACACCACAGAAGACACCTGGAGGTTCTTCTCAGTTGACTGGAGTGCTGGAAATCATAATACCTCATAGAAGCTCAGTTATTTAAGAACTGATATTGGAAGGTGACCCAGTATAAAACTGTGTATACAAAAACAAAATGGACAGTGGATAAAATAAGTATTTCCCAATTGCTTTTAACTTTCCTTTCAAAAGTAAGATGATAACCTATCATTTGGTCACCAGTTGATATGTCTGCCTCCATTCATGCAGATCTAAAGGAAATGGCACTGTTAAGTTCAACAGTTAGCCCCTGACACAATAGGTGTATAATGGCTTTTGATTTTGATTTGCAACTCAAGTGGCTGCTCACAAGCCTCATTTGGTTTATGGCCCCTTATATTCACCCCCGAATCCGATTGCTACATGTTGGGTTGTTCTGTCCGCTGCTCTTTCCAAACACATCAGAGACATACTGTGCTGTTGACGCTTTTTGCCAGCAAGTTTGTTTAAAAAGATGTCCCTGCCTGCAGTTACCCTGCCTCAGCTTTCCATCTGATGCTGCTCAGGTGCCTCACCATACTGGCAGAGTTTTGAGATCTTCAAAGCTTTCCAGTTGGTGTATTGTTTATCTTCTAGGGTCTTCAGCAGTTGTGTACCCACCCTATCTGGCAGAGATTGATAGAAGGCATATCATCACACTAGAGGGGCAGGATTCCATGCACCTAATATTTAATATTAAATGTATTTAATTTTCACACTCCCAGACTAATAATATAAAAATAAATAAAAATTTAAAAGGTATAAAAATAAGAGACTCAATTTCCTTCTTGTATATATAAACTTTTTTCAATGACATTTTTCAAGGATAGAAAATGCTTAAGATACATACATTTCAGGTTTTATATGCCACATTTTAATATATGCAATAAATGAGATCAGAGGAATTAAATGAAAGAAATTCTCATGAAAAGAATTATTTAACCTCTTTTAATTGTGCCCAAATACTATTAAGCTATACCATTATGCCAAAATCTTCTTTTCAGTAGCCAGGCCCAGTATATTCTGTTTTGGTCACCACAATGACTAGGTTATCAACCTAGAGAATATTTTAATTAAAAATACAGATTAATTGTCAAGAGGTTTCTGATATCTCTGCAAAAGCAAGCACTGTGGAGGAAGTCAAAGTGTGAGCTATTTAGCTTTCTGTAACGGTAGAGGTGGTTGGATTTGAAGAATAGTATATCCTGAACAAAGACGTGGGAATAAGAGAAGGCGTTGGCCTGATGTTGATGGTTTTGAAGGGGCCACTAGCCAAGAAGTATGGGCATCTTCTGGAAACTTGAAAAGGCATAGAAACAGACCCCCCTCTAGAGTGGTGGTTCCCCACTGGGAAGATAGATTCTGCTAGAACTAAATCTACCTAGATGGTTCACACAGTTTGTCAGCAGGATTACACTAAATTCTTATGGTAAATGTTTGGGATTTAAGCAAAGCATTCATAGGGGCTTCAATATATGACTTCTTTTTAGCCTATTTAGTATCTTTATTGTGAACTATCATCAGTATAGATATTGGATAAATATAAAGAGAATAAAAGAACATCCTGTCTCATGTGGAGAGGAATAAGTGACCTCATAGGTCTTTTACACTCTCAATTCTATACACTATCACTGCCTGTTAACACTGTGATTCCAGAAGATGATGGAAGAAGAGTAAAGGAAAAGTATGAAAGTTAGTTTCACTTTAAGCAAAAATAAAAGAAAGAAAGAAAGAAAAAACGTTTGAAATAACTCTACATCAATTTCATATTTAAGAGGCAGAATTATACTCAATTAATTTTAATTAAAATGCCCCATTAGCTTGATTTTCCTTGACACTGTGAAATCTGACCTCATGAATGCTATAGAAGAGTACCAGGAGCTTCCATGATAACAAACGGCTTCACTTAAGCTTTATTACTGATCACATTTAATGATGTGTAAAGGATAAGGAGAGCATTTCTGCTTTTTCAGTTTGATGATACCTGTAGTACCATAGGCTGAAAGCGCTCAATTTCTGGTGGCCTGGGGAGTGCATTTAGAAAAGGCCATAACTCTTAAAGAGGGCTACATTAATTATTGAAGTTTAGGAACTGGAACTAAATATATTTTAACCATATCTGTTGTCTGTGTTTAAAAGGCAAACAACCTATTCAACCTGAATATCAATTGATTAGCTGCCATTTCAAACAAGAGTATGAGGTCTATGTTAATAAGGAATTAAAACTCTTGGGCTTAAGCCATTCTCTTAAGTGATTCCTCACCCCCCCAAGTAGCTGGGACTACAGGTGCCCACCATAATGCTCGGCTGTTTTGTTGTTGTTGTTGTTGTAGTTGTCATTGTTGTTTGGCAAGCTTGGGCCTGGGTTCAAACCTGTCAGCCCCTTCATATTGATTAGAAATTCCTTAAAAACCTAATAATATTAAAAACCCCAAATAAGAGAGAACCTAGAACACAATGGAGTAGTAATTACCACTAAACTATCTCCATACCCACACAATAATTTATCAGGCAAAATCTCATGTAACTTCTTTGGAACTCTGAAGGCAGCTCAGGGGAAAAAAATGCAAGCTCAGAAAAGATGTGAAAAAAATCTTAGGTTTATATATAAGGTTGATCCTAGGCACAGAGAAGGCCTACAGCCTTCTACCAAAAAAAGAAGAAAAAAAGCAAATCCTGGTGGAGGAAGAGAGTTTGAGTTCTTGATTGTCACATTATTGAGTTCAAATATACAATTATCAAAAACAACATAAAAAATCACAAGGCATTAAAAGTAATAGAAAAGTACGTCGCATTCAAAGAAAAAACAAAATAAAACAGAGTAACAGAAATTGTCCCTTCCAAACACCTGATGATAAATCTACTAAATAATGACTGTAGAACAATTGTCTTAAAGATGAGAAGAAATGAAAGAAGACATGAAAATTCAAGAAAATTATGTATGAGTAAAATGATAATATTAATAAAGAGAAAGAGTTCTTTTTTCTTTATTTTCAAGAAGGTAATTTTGGAGATAGAAAGTACTGTAACTAAAATGAAAAATTCATTACAGGGTTCCAGAGGTAGTTTTCAACATGCAGAAGAAAAACAATCAGTATATATGGACACAGGACAATGAAAATTACTATATCTGAGGAATAGCTATTTTAAGAAACAATTAAATAAAGATTGAATAAAGTGAAAAGTAAAGTACCTTTGTAAGGTACCTTTTTGTAGGTACCTACAAGAAATGATCATGCAGACCTATATTCATACTGCAGGAGTCTCAGAAAGATAATAAAGAGAAACAGTCCCTGAAAACTTCTAAAATTTGATGAAAGACAGGAATATGAACATGAAAGAAATTCAATGAATTCCAGTATGGTGAACCCAAAGAAACCCCCACTAAAGACACGTTATAATCAAACTATCCAAAGACAAAGACAAATAGAATCTTGAAAGTAGCAATAGAGAAGTAACTCATGTATACAACCTCAACATGATTATCACTAGGTCTCGCATCAGAAACTTGGGAGTACAGAAAGAGTGGACTGATGAGGATTACAAGGGAAAAAAGCTGTCTAACAAGAATCCCATGATGTGGTAAAAGTGGTCTTCAAAGTGAAGGTGAATATATGACATTCTCAAATGAACCCAAGTTCAGAGAGCGCATGACTACTGAACCTGCCCTGCAACAAATCTAAAAGAGTCCTCGGTTTAAAATGAAATTATCCTGCCTGGACAGTAACTCCAAGCTCCATGAAGAAATAAGGACTTCAGGTATGGCAAGCAGACATGGAATATAATGTCACTATTATAATTTTAGCTTGTAAATATGCAATTTGTTTTCAATATAATTTAAGAGAATTAACATTTCTATGTAATGTAATTTAAGGCATTAGACTAAAATATGATATTATATTTCTGGATACAAAACAAAAAATGTGTTTTTGTTACATCAACAACTGAAAGGGACAGACTGAGCTATCAAAAAGCAGAGGGTTTTTTTATGTTATTGAAGTTAACATGGTACAGATTCAAATTGGCGTATTAGAACTTGAGAATGTTAAATGTAAATCCATGTAAACCACAAAAAAGGTATAAAATCACATAAAAGGAAATAAGAGAATTTAAAAAATTGCTACAAAAATCAGTAATGGGATAAATGAGAAAAAAAAGTATAAGACCTACAGAATAAATAGCAAGATGATAGTGATAGCTCCTTATCAATAGTTACGTTAAATGCAAATAGATTAAATTAAAAGACAGACTGACAAAATAGATTTTTTTAAATCAGTGATAAAATATAAGGGGGTAACTTTGGTGATACACTACGCAACTTTTGAGTAACTATTCTGACATTCACCTTTTAGTACATGCTTAGCAATACAGTAAGAATGACCATCAAATGCAAAAGGAGATGATCTATGAATTTCCTGTTTATTAATGACTTATATATTGAAGCTTTTGAGATAATGTTATGTTTCACCTCTTAATTATCATATGACCTTCATCCACTGGTGTAGTTAATCCAAAGTCCATTTTGTTTGTACAGTATTTTTTAATGTCCTGATCCTTATTAGCAAAGATGATGTTATTAATATATATTATGGTTAATTTGCTTAGAGCTGTTTGAAATTACTCCTGTCATTTCATATTTCTATCCATCAAGTGACTGGTAATTTTTAGAATCTCAAGTCACTTCACTTGTATTAAGCCTGAGGAGTTAATTTTTTAAACATGTGTATGGAAACCTAGCATTGCATGAAATAATCAACATTACTATTTTAACTGCTTTGTATTAACTGTTTTTAATGAGCTCAAGAGCACAGTAACACTCTCTGGCAAACTTAAAACAGTGAATTTTTGTTAATCAGTACTTTTAGCTTCACAATAAGAGTACACTTTAAAATTTCTTCAAGTTGCATCTTAATACACTGGTAAACAAAATAATTTTTATTAAACAACAAATATACATTCTTTTATGATGATGGACCTGATATATATAGTCATAAGCACTCCAGAAAATGCCAAACATCATTCACATATGTAGAAGCATTCAAAAGCTATTTTTGAGAATAAGTTAAAAAATTTTGCTTTGAAAGATATATTGTAAATATTTCATGAATTCATGTCTTCTCCACTTGCCCAAGTAGTACACTCCTGTGCTTCATGATGTGCTGTCTGCAGCAAAACTGACTTGCAACTATGTCCCACTGATACATTTCCAGGTCAACTTTTCTTGCTCCCCCCACCCTCCTGCTTTGCAAAGTAGTCTCTGTAGAAGTTAAGAATATCACACAGTGATAACAATGACTCAAAGTAGCTTTTGTTTTGCAGTGATGTGATTATTGTAGATCTATCTTACAGAAATTTTTTCTGTGTATAATGTTACAGGTACATGTGTTAAACTGTTCTATTGTATTCAACCTCAAGTTACAACACAATATAACTGCTTATTTAATACCTACAGAGATTGTTTTACTAACGATCCTCTTGGTCGTCAAGGGAGAATCATCATAATAAAATTGTTCTCTGCTTTATGCAGTAAATATATCCTTCCATTTACTTAGAGACCTATTAATTTTAATGTATAGGATACAATATTCACCACTTAAGGAAGTTTCTTTTGAAAATAATTGGTTGTAATAGTTTCTATCCAATTTGGTACCCTCCTGCATTACTTGATCATTAGTTAACCTTTTTTCTAGACAGTGGAAATGTATGTGAGACTAAGACCAGGTTAGGGCCTCACTGAGATTTACATGTGTAAAGAGTGAAAAAAATATATCTGTTACCAGCTAAGAAAAAGATCAACTTTGGATATCTCCAATTTAGAGTGTGTGCAAATATTTTCTCTTTCCTTCATATGAAGATTAATGAAATATAAAGAAAGAAATGTGATGTTATAGTAAACAGCACGTTCAGTTATCCAGGACTAAGTTTCATTGACTAAAGTGATAACAAATGAAAAATATATATTTAGCCTTGGTCATAAACTTTAGCTTACACTTACCAGTAATTCCCCCCTTTTACTCCATATAATAATTAACTTGTATAAATTCTATATTACTTCAGTTGAGAGATTATAAAATATATCATCAAGACAAAAGAATTATTATTCAGTTATCAGTAACAATACAAGCTGGCATTACACTAAATATATTCCAAAGTTGATTAATCAGTCAGGTATGATTTGGGAGTTGGGAGAACAAGTATATTTGGGTAGTAATCCTAAAAAAAAAAAATTCCTTTTCCCATTTCAAATATTTTTTCAGAATATTTATATGGTTTGTACTGATATCAACATTATGCACGCAGAAATGAGGCAGTCAGCTCATTCCTGTTCCCAAACCCATAGGAAGGACGACACCAACAGGAATCCATCCTCGCTGAAGCTAAAGGTGAAGTAGATCCATTTAAAGAAAATAACTATTTTGGGGACCCATAACTACTCAGCCTTTATAAATGAAGGGAGATTAAAATGTGGAAAAAAGAATACATTAGCTGTAAGATTTTTTGCAAGTTTACTAAGCATTTTAAATACTGTGATTTTTAATGCTATAATTTATCTTAATTATAATTAGTTATAACTTGTCTTATTTCAAAATTTCCTTAGAACATCTCTGTTGCCAGGTTTTAACATTTTACCATCATCAAAAAGGAAAGAGAATAGTTTCCCTAAAAGCTCCATTCTCCCTTTCTGCTTGTGTTGTTAGCAACGTGAATAACGCCTCCACACTGTCATGTTAGCTGATAATGATACATGCTCTGCCCAAAGCTATTTTAAAGATTCATCCACGTGATGAACTCCTGCAATCATTGAAATAGAAATATTATTATTACCTCAGAAGTTATAAATGAAAATAATTAGTAACCTCTGGAAGGGTTAGTCAAAATGGCCCTGATAATAGCAATTATTTCTAATAATAAAATGGCTAATTTGAAGGCATAGTTTTATCTTAATGAAGAAAGTTTTTTTTTTTTGGCACAATACTACAATAAAAATATCCTTTGTTTTATGTAACATACATTTTCATTTAAATCTAATTCAAAAGAAAAAATCAGACTTTTTCATAGGAAGAAGATTTATTAGGTTATGTAATAGAAATGAATCTATTTGTATTTATATAAAAGGTACAATGTTCATGAAAGAAAAAACAAGATGAAGGAGTAGGGATCTATGGGAAAGTGAGGAACTGCCTTATAAATCAGTGGATAAACTCTTGTTTAGGGATATGGTGACTCTCAGTTTAATTATTTTTTTTTTCTTCCTTTTGGAGTGGCTGTTGGAATTTTTTTTCTTTTACAGTTTTTAATCTCATAATATTATGGGAATACAAATGTTTTGGTTACATGAATCGCTTTTGTGCAGTTCGTGCCAACGTTGTAAGTGAGCTCAGCAAAGAGATAGCAGGCATTGCATAGCTGTGCCTGTTAGCTGTCTGCCCTCCCATGTCCTTGGTTTCCATTGAGTTTTACTAACTCTGTGCACATGAGTGTTGATCAATTAGTTCCAGTTTAATAGGGAGTACATGTGGTGTTTGCTTTTCCATTCTTTTGCTATTTCATTTAGAAGAATGGTCTCCAGTTCCATCCAGCGTGTTATAAAAGGTATTATTGGCTCACCATTTTTTTAATGGCTGAGTAGTACTCCATCATATTCAGCCACAAATCCACTCACTTACTGATGGGGACTTGAGTTGATTCCACATGTTTGCAATTGTGAATTGTGCTGCAGTAAACATCGAGTGCATGGCTTTGTTGTTGATAATGATGATGATGAAATGACTTTTTTCCTCAGTTCTAAAATTTTCAAAATCAGAAGCCTGTTGTAAGGCTCCCATCTTTCTGTTATCCCTAGGTAAGGAATGAAGGAGAAATGTAACTGTTGTGTTCATTTAATCAAGTATCACTAAGCTCTGTACTGCTTCGTGGCTCATAATGGTAAACCCAAGCAAAAGCAGACTTGAAGTCCCTTCCTTTGTCATCATCCGGCCCAGTGTTTGAACAGGTGCCAGCCTTTGATACTCTGAGAGTACTAAGAAACACTCTCTGTAGCCAGGATTAATATGTCAGGCACAACTATTTGGCAACTATGTGTTTATTCTTTGGATTTTTCTGTAATAATAGGTAATTACTGATTAGAAGCAATTTTATGAGCAAACTCATAATTTTTAAAAGCTTGGGCCAATCTCAGCTCTTCTTCCACATATACTCTTATAATTGCACAAATAAAAAGCATAGCATGCATGGCTGCCACACTAAGGCACCCTTATGATTTTCAGCATGAACGTAGGAAGGATAATTTTTTCATGAAAGATCTCTATCATATGGAAGAATAATGTAATTGTTTTCATGTAAATATGATGTTAAAAATTTGAAAACATAGGAGAGGTAAACCAAAGTAACAGATTAAAGTCAATGTCAATGTTAGAATTGCTTATAAAAAAGCAAGTTCACCTAATAAATTTTATTGTGCCCTATAAGAAGAATTGAGTGTCATAAATGAAGAAAATGGCCTTTCTACATGCTGCTTACAGAAATCAAAATTTAAAGTTGTGAATTCAAAAGCATTAGCCAGCATTTTTCAGAAGTTACTACATCTGGAGGATATGGGCACTGGAGAGAATTGGATGTGGGACTGGAGATGATTTTTATTTGTTTACACCCCAACCTCAATGGTCTATTCTCTTGGATAAACTATCTTTTTTCTTCCTTGTCCCCAATTTTTTTTAATGCTCAGTAAATTTTCTGAGGTACTGTTCAGAAGGAGAACCTCTTAGAAAACAGGTAGAGGTATTCTGGTAAATGCATAGAGATAATGTATCATGATTTGGTTCATATGCCAGGTTTTGCAATACTATTAAAGTGCATCAATCCACTTAAATGAAATTGCCTTTGATCCCTCTTTCTGAGGTATTCTAAATTCTAGACCTGGAAAGATGAAGACTGGTTTGGATTGTTTCCTTACCAAAGTGATATACCTGCTACCGTATGAGGCTCTGTCTAAGCACTCTCCTGACTTTTGAATATAACATCTGTACACAGCATTCCCTTCCCTCATTTCCCTCTCCTTTAAATATAGGTTATCAGTGTTACTATCAAAAGTGTTGCTTTTCAAAAACATGTAAATGGCAATAACTAAATCAAAACTCCTTCCATGGCGGTGATTTTGAAGGTAATAACATTCATTTTTAAGTATAAGCTTTAAAATGCTATGTTATTTTATTTTAGGAACATATAATTTTGTTTCATATTTATTCATCTTAGTAGTCAATCCACACCGTATGTTCTTTAGAACATAACCATCTATATTTCCACGTGCACCTGAGATTGGAATCTGTTAGGGTACAGAAAGGCATACAAAAGAGCTGGAGTGTATAAATAATGCTATTCCTTTTCGAATTTCTTTTTTTAAGCTTTAGAGTTTTGAGATAAAGAATACTCCTGAACGTAATTTCTGGAATATATATTCATGTTCATCTATATACACACACACACAAGCAAATACACACACACACACACCTTGTAGTTCAAAATGAAATATTCTAATAAAAAGAGCAGTTAACTGAGCACATCTTCTTTTTGCTTTGAGGCTAACAGACTGACTAATTTTACTTCAGTTTCTCTTGCTTCCTTTTTAGTGGCCCAGGGACCTGGGCACGCTTGTATAATGTTCAGATAAAAAAGAAAATTCCTGCCTTCTCTCTGACACCAGGCTCTTTCACCAAAGGCAGTTGAGAACATTAATTAATGTGATTTGCTCAGCTCCTCCAAACACAAACGGTGTCTGGGCCAGACCTAATGGGGTCTCGTCTCTGCCTTCACCAGCCTGGCTAATCTAATTCCCTGTGCAATCCCTTTTCTGGCTTCACTGTTTGCTCAGCAGACACACTTGCTTTCTTTGAACATTTCTCTCTGAAGCTCGATAAACTATGGGTCCACATTTTAATGAGATGAAATATTTTACTAGAAATATTTTAATAGAGAAATGAGAAGAATCTGTCACTAATCAGCAACCAGCATAACAAGAATAAGGGGTTTCTCTCTGGCTCTTTGGCCGGGCATGGTGGCTCACGCTTGTAATTCTAGCCCTCTGGGAGGCTGAGGTGGGTGGATTGCCTGAAATCATGAGTTCAAGACCAGCCTGAGAAAAAAGTGGGACCCCCATCTGTACTAAAAATAGAAAAACAAAACAAACAAAAATAAAAACCTGAGGCAAGAGGATTGCTTGACCCCAAGAGCTGGCAGTTGCTTTGAGCTATGACGTCATAGCACTCTACTTAAGGCAACAGCTTGAGACTGTCTCCACAAAAAAAAACAAAACAAACATAAAAAAACCCTCTGGCTTCATGAGTAAGTCTGCTCTAAATGTGTGTTGTTTAATCTTTATTCTCCCATGGGCACGTCACGATACACCTTACAAATGCATTGAACAACATTTTTGACAATAGTGTACTACATTTGACTCTTTTTAGCATTTTCTAATTATAATAATAAAGACCGAAGCTTCAGTTCATATTAAAATGTAGGGAAAAGTAAACTGTTAGCCTAATAACTAAATGACATGATAAAGAGTGACAAATTTTAGCCTACTCCTTAGTCATTTGGACGTAAAATTTAGAGAATCTGAATCTCCATTTTCTTACTACTGTATTTTACATGCCTAAACAAAGATACACATCTACAAGTTATTTCAATTTGCCACACCATGCACAGATATTCAGATACAAATTTCAACTAATTATATTCAGAAAAAAATAAGTGCTCTGACAATGAGATTCCTTATCACAGTCTATGTAAGCAGAAGGCGAGGCATCAACTTTCTCTCAGTAGGACATAAAGAGAAAATAATCCCACATAGCTAAACTAAGAAAAATAATCTCCTAGGGTTTTTAAAATTCAGATATCGATAATGTTAATTCCAGTACTCAAATGAGGCATGTCTAACTTTAAATGTCTTACACTCCCAGATTGTACTTTAGTTCAAACAAATATCCAGTCATATAATTTAAGCTGGTATCATGTGAACCAAAACATATGTTAAAGTATTAATAGGATATAGGAGATTATTTACTTCAACAATTTTAGAACATGATTATATTTATATGTTAGTGAAACAGAAAAATAATGAAAATTATTAATAGAGAAAGAAAATAGTATCAGCTAATTCAGCTTCTATTTAAGAAGCAAGAAGAAAAAATACAAGTGTGAGTGTCCAGAGCTTAGGAAGTCACAAACATTTGAAAAATAAATACAGTAAGAATCTGATAAAATGATTCACACAGACTGTGCATGATCTATGGATAAAACCGGTTACATGATAGCCTAAAGCCTTCTTTCAACGCCAACTTTCCAAAAGTACCTGAGCAATGAGTTTTTCTTTAAAAAATAGTACAAGAATTTATTATTAGGATACTTCAGTTCATTTCCTAACATTTTTGATCATTCTTAGAAATATACAGTACTGTACATTGACAAATTGTTGATTTATAGAAAAAAATAAATTCAATATGAGCAATTTCAGTCCTTATGTGCTCTGTATTCCTTTGCTTCAGAACATATTTTGACAAATCAATACTTTTTTAGAACTCACACACATCATCTTTGGACTATTTTCCTTCCTTATTTATGCCATGCTATAAACATAATTTCTATAATTGCTAAAAGCAAGTATTTTCTAAAATGCAAGTCAAATCTTCACGTTCATCCTTTTTCAAGAAGCATTCCATTTCTCAGGATATTAGCACTAGATTTATTGATTTCCATCACATGGGAGAGCTAACAGGAAATTGTCTTCCAGTGACGGTGACAGAGTAATTTTATGTTTAAAGTGATATGTGGGTTTAGAACTACTTTCTATCATTAGACTGTGATGAGGATTTAAAAATTTTAGTACCTTCTGAAACACTTCTGTAATTGTTAACCATATGCTGTTACACAGACCAATTTCATAAAGTTTTCACGTCCCACCACTGTGCGGAGTAATTAGGAAAGGTTTGTTCATGGGGGCTAAGCAATAAAGTACCTAGTATATACTGCTTCCAGCATGCTGAGTGATTTTGTGGGGTAGTCATACTTTCTTCACACTTGTAAGAAACTCATGAAGAACGATGGATATAGTTTGACACCAGTTTGAAACACTATCTAATAATAACATCAAAACAGGAGTTTATTATCACCAGGGAAATGCAATGGCTATTATCAAAAAGAAAAAAGAAAACAAGTGTTGGTAGGGTTATGGACAAAAGAAAGCCTTGTACATTGTTTTGGGGCATGTTAATTAGCACAGCCTTTATGGAAAATAGTAGAGAAACATCTTAAAAAATACAAAGAACTACACTAGGATCCAACATTTCCACTTCTGAGTATATATAAAGAAATTATCTTGAAACAATATTTGCATTTTCACATTCATGACTGCATTATTAACAACAGCCAAGATAAGGACACAACATAAGCGTCAAACAATTGAAAGGTTCTTCTTTTAAAGCGCTAAAGAAAGCCAAAAAAAATCTTCATCTTTCTCTAGTGCACCACTTTTAATAAAAATAGTTGTTCTGCAAAATTTGGATTCAATCTTAAGGTCACACAATTAAGGGTCATATTTCACCTAAAGGCCACAGGTTCCTCACCCCAGTACAGAATGGGTTCATTAGTCTTATTTATATTAATTAAGCACAGCTAATAAACTATTACCATTCAGCCTTAAAAGACAAATGAAAATCCTGCCAGTTGCAACAACATGGACAAATTTGAAGGAAATCATGCTAAGTGAAATTAGGCAGATGGAGAATGACTAACACAACATGAATTCATTTTGGAATCTAATAAAGGGTAATTCACCGAAGCAGGGAGTAGAATGACGGTAACCAGGGTGTGCAGAGGACAGGGGAGAGGCAAGATGTTGGACACAGGGTACAAAGTTTTAGTTAGACAGCTGGAATAAGTCTGGAGATCAAATATACAGCATGGATACTACAGTTAATAACATCATAATGTGCATTTGAAAATTACTAAAAGTAGATTTTAAGTGTTCTCACAGCAAAATAAAATGATACGTATATGAGGCAATGGACGTTAATCAGCTTAATTTAATCATTCTGAAGTATATACATATATCACAATTCACAGTTTACACCAAAAACATATACATATTTTTCAATTAAAAAATTTTTGTATTATATATTATGATATAAAGTCAATAAATCTTATGTGATAAGGGAATAAGAAAGGAAGGAAACAAAGATATCCTCTTAATAAATGTATGAGCTCAGACAATTAAATCCATGAATTTATGCTAGAAAAAGTGTTACATACCCCATCTACTGTCACCAGATAGTCAAATAGAGTACTCTGAAGATGACGTCTGTGATGTGCAAGAGTGAGGAAAGTCAATCTGAGTGGTGTAAAGTATGCCCAGACAGACATTCATTCTGGATATGTCTGTGAAGTGATTTCTGGAGAAGATAAGTATTTGGATCACAGACCATAAAGACGGTCTGCCCCTATCAATGGATGGGTATCATCTAATCAGTTGAGGACTTAAAGATTATAAAAAGGCAGAGAAAGGGAACTCTTCTTGAACTGGGACATCTACCTTTCCCAGCCCTCAAGCATCAAAGCCTGGTCCTTGGACCTTGAGATTCAGATGGGAAGTCAGACCATGTTTCTTCTCATTCATCCTTAAGTCTCAGATTTACACGTACGTGTGTGTGTGTGTGTGTGTGTGTGTGTGTGTCTATCCTCTTTCTGATTCTCTTTGTTTGGAGAACTTTGGTTAATTCAGAGACTATGTTGTTTAGTAGTTACCATATTTACATTATGGCATCAAATGTGATTGTCTTAAAAGCATGGTCTGTTTCTAGATCATCTATCATCGATTTAAAAGTAGAAATAGACATTTCACAACTGAGGTCAAATCTTAAGGTTTCCAGGCCTGCTGTATGTGGCCACCTCCCTGTGGTGAGTCCCCCCCTCACATCTTCAGAATATGTCCTTTCATAGACTTCCATCTTCAGACTTCCTTCCCCTACTACTTCTAAAACCACCTATTGCTTTTTCTGCCATTTCTTTTGATAGGACCCCTGAAACATCTGTTCCATTAAAAATGGCAGTTACACCAACCATATCATCTCCTAAATAACAGCAGTAAGTACTCACATTTTGCCTTAGCTGAACCTAGAATTTCAAAGAAAGTGTACACTAGATGTATGGAAATATTGCAGTGGGTTTGAACCCACCACCCTTGGTATATGGGACTGGCACCCTACCCACTGAGACACAGGTGCCACCCAATGTATGGAAATATTGTGTCCTTGGTAGCTTACTAACTCTGTTAAGTAAAAGTTGCCTCATTTCCCCAAGACTCTCTAAGGAGAATGTTCTGCATGTGGATACCCCACCCCATCTCTCCTTTTATACTAATACTTTCCCACTCTGGTTCAAAACATTGTTTTTAATGTAACCACAGGTCTATTTACTTGTTTGTTATCATCTAACCTAGTAGCACCCCCCTGAGAACTTCATTATATGGAACAGTTTCCATGTAGGAAGTACTGGTGTAAACTCCTAGCACACAAGAGTTTTCTGAACAACTTAAAGTAACACTACCTTAAACATCCTTGAAACCATCAAATACAATAGCAGTATCATTCCATTCATGTGGCCAAACCATGACTCTTACCGGGACTCAGAACTCTACTACCTTGGCTTATTACACTGTAGAACCAGAATGGAAGTACAGGAATGCTCTACTATACTAACTTTTCAGGCTTAAACTAAAGAAATATTAATAAAATGGCATAAAGGACCTCCTTTTTCTCTTGCTCCTTTAACCCACATTCAGTACGCATAATGTTAAATCATGACTTTAGATCTACATTCTTCTAACTAAGGCCGTTTCTTTTTTCTTTTTGAGACAGAGTCGCACTTGGTCACCCTTGCTCATAGCCATCTCAAACTCTTGGGCTCAAGAGATCCTCATGGCTCCACCTCTCGAGTAGCTGGGACTACAGGCACCGCCCACAATGCATGTCTATTTTTAGAAATGAAGTCTTGCTCTTGCTCATGCTGGTCTCGAACTTGTGAACTCAGGCAATCCACCCACCTCAGCCTCTCAAGTGCTGGGATTAGAGGTGTGAGCCACCGTGCCCAGCCTATCTTAGGCCATTTGTGATCTTCCTAATGTGTTGCTCTTTATTATCCATGGTCCTTTCTGGTCCAATCAAGTAAATCTATGTAGTCAATCACCTCCAATTTTTTATAACCATTTGTAAACATGTATATTATTCCACACCACAACTTCATTATAATTATTTTTTTAGATATATATTTCTTGAAAGACAGAGCATTCTTCTGGGACCTTTTTGGATTTATAGCACTTAGGAAAGTCTCTTACAAGTGCTTGGTTTTCAATTAACGCTTCTTAAATAAAATATTTAATAAATCATAAATACAACGGATTATAAAAATAGCTTGAAATATCACACAAGACTGGATTCATTAGTCTTATTTATAGTAACTAAGCACAGCGAATAAACTAATACTCATTTATTCAAATTGAAGAAATTTTCTTTGACATACCAGCAACAGTTTGCAAAGAGAAAACCACTGGCTGCATGTGCTATGGAATCTGTAGGAAAAGAGATACCACACTTCTGTAAGTATGCTCTTCATTACACATACCGAATACCAATATTATTCTTTTAACAAAGCATTAGAAACATAGTGTGGATTGAAACCAATGCTAATGAAGACTGAGCTGTTTTCAATTCCAGTCAGTTCTTTTTTTTCTAAATGCGTATTTAGTTAGTGATGCCAAGGGATAGCTTTCTGTCTTAAAAATCACATACATGAAAATGTGGCAAAAAGTTTTCAAAATCATCTGCTATTTGTCATATAGGTCTCCATGACAAATAATATTGTACTCAAAGACTCTTCTACTTGAATAACAAAATTATATAAAATGATCTGAGAAACCAGAGTTTAACCTCCTTATAACTCACATACCACCAATTCTGCTCAGCAATCATGAATTCTGAGATTTAATGAAGTTTTATGAAGAAAACACGAGAATGAAGAAAACAGCTGAATGTTTTATTGCCTTTACTTCCTATGTTTAATATTTCCTCTACTTTGGCATGAATATAATGGAAGCTTATGAAATAAATCAATTAAAGTAAATTGAACTTATTCAATTCTAGACCCATAAACATCAGAATAACTTCCATTTACTTTATAGCATGCAGTTATACACATAAATGGTAATTATTTCTTAAAATATCATGAGCTATTCCTTATATTTATGCCTTTGATGATATAGTTAATGTTTGAAAATCTATTTGACCACTTGACTTTTATATCTGTACTCATGTACCATCAATCCTTATTAAGCAAAATATGTGAACTTATATGGTCAACGAATCAAGTGCTAGAATCACATGGAAACTAAAGCTTTAACTCCAAATAATCCTGTGACGGTTGTCATATATTTTTACAACTTCTTTTCAGATGTTCATGCCCTACTGGGCAACACAATTATATCCTATCAAGTTGTTTTCCTACTGCACTTTATATGCAGCCCTTATAATTACTCCTCATATTCCATTTTTATTGTATTTTTAATTTTCTATAATGTTAGAATGTAATTTTAGTGAAGACAGAAACTGTGATAAATTATTTCTTCAACCCTAGAATCACAGCACCTGATAGAAGGTTAAAACTTACTAAATATTTGTTGATAATTAAATTAAACTGCTGCAAATAATATGTGTCCCATACGTAAGTTAATGTGGAGAGGTGAAAGAATATACCTAGAAATAGACAGATTTATATTTAAGATGTTGAGACCAACAGTATAATTAAGTGATGAAAATTGGATTGCTGAAAGAGTTTTGATGGTTTAGAGTTGTTTAAGCGTGCACCCATATGGACACTAATAATTAGCCAGCTCATTTATTTTAACACATTCTAAATCAAATCAAATCAACAAAGCTTTAAGCCCCTTTTCCCAAGATGAAGGTGCTAAACTAGACATTGCTTCCAAATTCTTTGCACCTACTACTAAATCAAGGCATTAAATGCTATGCCACCTCAAAATTTATTTATGTTTTATTGTTAAGTTATACAAAGCACAAATTGAAAATTTTAGCCAAAATATAAGGATAAAAAATCAATTTATGAAAGTATTTTATCAGGTTACAGCATCAAGGGGAATATCCCATTTATTTTACCAAAGAAAGAATTATTCCAGGCTTGGTGCCTGTGGCTCAAGCGGCTAAGGCGCCAGCCACATACACCTAAGGTGG
>NW_003852471.1:8614180-8628280 GCF_000181295.1 Otolemur garnettii | reverse complement strand
GACTCGCTTGAGCCCAGGAGTTGGAGGTTGCTGTGAGCTGTGATGCCATAGTACTCTACCCAGGGGGATAGCTTGAGGCTCTGTCTCAAAAAATAATAATAATAATAATAATTATTATTATTCTATTTCCAACCTACCTTATAGTTCTATAGTTTAAAAAAAAAATGAGCAGAGCATTTCATTCCAAGTCAAATACTGAACACAAAAGAAATCTCACATAAGTGAAACTAGGCCACTCGGTCTAATTTGACTAATCTAATTTCCATTTATAGATAATAAATATTTTAAGTTATTAGCTCTAGGGTGAGCTGAGTGCAGATGTACATGCTGCATTTGCCAAGTCAAATGAATTTTCATATTTGTGTTTGGTCATGAACTTAACCTATTTTTTTAAAGCCAAATGTTTTCATTTTCTTCATAAGCTCATTTTTCTCTTAAAATTCAATCCATTGAAGACAATTTTATAATATATTCCTATGGTGTTTTCAAATAATTGACATGCTTTAGAAATGCCTAGGTAGCCGTTCCACAGAAAATATCCATTCCATCTTTAATGTAATTTTACCTAAACCATGAGAGCCCATTTGGGAGCCACAGTTTTACAGATGTTTTTCTTATAAAAACTGGTTTTATAGTTTCCCTTAGTTTCACAAAACAAAGTACACACAAACCATTATTCAAGCCATGATTATGTTGGAACAATTCATTTATCTTATACTTGGATAATGTTTTGCCTTTATGTCTGGTTAGACTCGTGTTCACAGTGTTCACTGGCATTCATGCTTTCTCCAGTTAGTATTTTTAATTATTGTTTTATTTGTAAGTTGAAGCTAAATAATGTGTTTGCATGGAAGAAGAGTGTAATAATGGCCAATGGAGACTTGGTGGGGTAGGAGCCTGATGATGGGAAGTTCTTGCTAGGTACAATGTCCATTGCTTCCATGATGCACACACTGAAGGCTCTGGCTTCACCACAAGGCAATACATGAATGTATCAACTTTGCAACTCTACCCCATGGATATATCCAAATAAAAATAAATGGGAAAAAATAAAATAAATGAGATTATTTCAGAAAAATTGACACAATTTAAAGTTCATTCAAGGATACTTAATGTTCATAAAGATCTTGAATAGATATCATGAAAATACAGTTTTCATTAACAACCTGACATTTTTCTTCCTATTTGGATTAGCACACAATAAAAATGTTGAACAATTAGTCCCATCCACAAAAACATTAATTGGGTGGGTTATAGATATGAATGTTAAAGCAAAAGCTGTAAAGTTTTAAATTGTAATATTTCTGAAAGAAAACATACATATGATCAAAAGCTATGATTTCAGAGTGGGCAAGTAGGACTGTAATAGTAAGAAATATAAATGAAAAAACCATAAGAGGTTGAAGAGTGTCAAAATTAAAAATGGCTCAGTTAAGATGGGTTAAGGATATGAAATATTTGACAATACACAGAGTGGCAGAAGAATCACATCCAGAATATACTTTTAAAAGACCTATATATAAATAAAAAAAGGCAAAAATAACCCAATTTTTAAAATAATTGGGGTAAAGGCTTGACCTGCCAAAGATAGCTGAGGAAAATATCTTAATGACACATTATCTGCAACAGGTGGATTTCAAATGAAGACTTCAATAAGGCTCCCGACTCATCCAAATATCCCTGTTGAAACAACTGACCTTGCAAGTGATACCTTGCATGTGGTACAACTGGAATCACACAAAACGGTGGGAGGGCCAGCGCAGCAGCTCACGACTGGAATCCTCGCACTCTGGGAGGTCGAGGTGGACCGCTTGCTTGCACTCAGGAGTTAGAGACCAGCCTGAGCCAGAGTGGCTCCTCTCTAAAAAAAAAGGTCAGACCTTGGGGTGGAAGCCTGTGGTCTCAGCTACTCAGGAGGCTGAGGCAAAAGGATGGCTTGAGCCCAAGAGTTTGAGGTTGTGGTCAAGTTAGGACACCATATCCCTCTATTGGGGTGACAAGTGAGACTCTGTCTCAAAAAAAGGCTGGGCAGGGTGGCTCATGCCTGCAATCCTAGCACACTCTGAGAGGCCAAAGAGAGTGAATTGCCTGAGCTCACAGGTTGGAGAGCCAGAGCAAGACCTAAGAAAAATAGCTGGGCATTGTGGAAGGCACCTATAGTCCCAGCTACTTGGGAGGCTGAGGCAAGAGAATTGTTTGAGCCCAAGAGTTTGAGGTTTCTGTGGTCTGTGATGCCATAGCACTCTACCGAAGGCAACAAAGTAAGATTCTGTCTCAAAAATGGGAGGGAGGGAGGGAGGGAGAGAGGAAGGAAGGGAGGGAGGAAGGAAGGAAGGAAGGAAGGAAGGAAGAAAGTAGGTAATTTAAAACAGTCCAACCACTATGCCAAACTCTTGTGTTTTCTATCTCATGATCCACCAATTCTACTCCTAGTATATTTGATTCCAGGAATAACAAATGCATTTTTTCACAGGTACATCTTTTAAAAGATGTTCAGAATAGCTTTATTCATAAGAGCCAAAAATTATAAATAACATGAATGTTCATTAGCCGAGTTAACAACCTGTGATCTCCTTATACACAAAAATTTGCAGTCATAGAAAGAAACATACCACCAGTGCACTTAACAACCTGGGTAAGTCTGAAACATGAAGAAGAAAAGAGGCCAGATGCCAAAAAAGAAAAAAAAGAATTTCAAGTTCAAAAACTGATGGTGATGATAAAAATAAGATTACTGGTTGTTTGTGGTGGTAATGGGTAGAGAGGTGTGGGCTTGACTAGAAAGGGGCAGAAGGAAGAAATTTTGTGGGGTGATATAAATGGTCTCTATCCTGATATTCATATTACTTACTTGAGTGTACAGATTCATTGTAATTGATTGAGTGACATACTTAGCATTTATGCAGAATATTTTACATATACATTAATAATGTACCATTAAGAGACATTGTAAAAGAGAAGAAAACCAGTTCTCCTTGTCAAATAATCTTATCAAAAAATAAAAACAAAACAATGTAAATTTGACTAGCTTTAATTTGTTGGATCCAGCTACAAATAACATAGGTAATATAGAAAACGTGTGAACATGTAAACATCATTTCCATGACACAATCAGACTGAAACATACTACAGAAAACTACAGCATAAAACCACTCATTTCAAAAATAAATATATTTCAAGGAAAAAGAAAAGATACAGAGATAACTTAGAGACTGGAAGAGATTTAAGAAACATAACTGATCACAAAGTGAGGATTTTAGCTGGGTCTTTACTCAAGCAAATGTTTAATATTCATATGCAATACTTTCCATACACATTTATGTTTATAAAATATAAACTTAGGGAAAGATTGAAAGTTTAAATATTAACTTAATCCTTGATTTTATGAAGAAGTATTCTTCATTTTATAAGATCAAGATGTAATTGTTTTTGTTTTTTATTAGAAACTCTTATCTTCCCGAGACATATACTCAAATATTTACAGAAACATATGTTTACGAAATATTCCTCAATGGAAAGTAAAGGATCAATCATAATGTTTGAGTGAAAATTATTCTAAGAAAAAAGAATGAATAAAAATAATTATATCATGTATCTATTATACATTAGTCAAACATTTCTTACATAAATTCTGAGGTAATATTTGACTTAAATAGTATAGAAACATTCATTTGCCTTCTGATAAATTTGAATAGGGTTATTTCTACTACAGAAATCTTGAATCATCTTAAAGATGATCTTGCAAAAAAGTGAACATACTATTTTGTCCGTATCAGTAAGTATCAGAAATCTCCCTCATCTTCAAAAATTACAATCATAAATTGATAGGCATGAAAACAAACCTTTTCAAGATCTTGAAGTCACGTGGCAATTTTATCATATATTATGCTTGTTCAAGGAGCACAAGTCTAGCTCCTCACTAAACACAAAGATGAACGATTACCATAAAAATGTACGACATCTATAAAAGTTAATAACCATAATGCCAAGTGCAGGCAAACGTAAGAGCAGAATAAAAATGAAAACTTCAACCTCACAACTTCTGTTAGTATCATAATGCAGAAATAATTTATTGAGGAGCTTTGAGGAATTGTTCCTACTACTTCATATTGTTTATTTTAGTGAGACTTTATTTCTTTAGCAAAGCATAGTGACACCAATTACGAAAATTTATGTGATTATATATATATAAATGTAGATATAAAGAAAATACACATACATTCAACATTTTCATTAAAATCAGACTTCAGTAGAATAATGCTACTTATGTATGTCTATGTATATGTTTCATTTACCTACAACATAGCAACAAAATTTACAGAATGTTAATCTCTTTTTAATGAAAAGGATGTAAGGATATAACATCTCTTGCAAGTTATCTTGCCAATACTGCTCTTTTATATAAGCAACATATTCTATTATTTTGTAATCATAGAAGAATATCAGTCCTGTTTATGGTCTATATTTCTGGCTCTCAGAATAACTAATATCTATGCTTGAAATTAAAAAATACACTTCTTAATGTATCTGTAATATAGTAAACTAAATGGATATGTGGAAATTCAGTAATATCTATGTTATAATTAGTGATCCTTAAGAAAAATACACTGTGCAATTAAAAAAGACAATCTCTCAGATCAAATCTTTCATCTGCTGAAGAACTCAATTTTGTTGGATTTTCACCAAATTTGAAATATCTTTTGAAATCAAGTCATATATTCCATTTAAACAATCAAATTCCTTTTCTAATTTGATATTGTAATAAAAAATTTAACATGCCTTTTATTATATAAAACACAATTTTCTTCAGAGTATTATATACTTAGGACTTCTATATGTATATAGTAATAAAAGAAATGTCATTAAAGTTAAGAGGTTTAAGTATATTTATTCTATACTAGGCACTCTCTTAAGATCTTTGATCCACAAAAGAAATTTTTTTTATTAAATCATAGCTGTGTACATTAATGTAATTTTAATGGAAATAAATGTGGCATGGAAGGAAATGCACACAGTTAGAATAACTTCCCAGCTATGAAATTTTTGACATTTTTTCCCTTTGTTTTCCATCTTCCTCTTTCCCTCCCAATTTATGTATTTTTTTCTGTTCTTCCTCTCTCCCCTCCCTAAACCTCCCTTCCTTCCTCTCTTCCCTCCTCTCTTCCTTCCCAGCCCCCTCCTTCCCTTCTTTCTTCCCTCCCTCCCTTCCTTCCTCTCTCTCTTTCTTTCTCTGTGTCACTAGGTGAATGCACTCTTCATTTTAAAACCAGATAGTTTAACAACATTGATTACATTCACATTTAATAGCATTTATGAAAGTCATTCACAAATACAGTAGGAAAAGTATCATGCAATATGTAAATATTTAGGGAAATACTGAAGGAGAATATTTTTCATTCTCTTCCCTACACAAGAATTACAAGTTTAAGGACTTGAAAGAATCTAGCAAAGGCCATATGGTCTAATCTCTTATTTTACATAGAAGAAGACTAATGTTAAAAATCTGCTAAGAGGTTTACTAGTAAAATCCTAAGTCTTTTAATTCTCAAAACAGTACTTTCCCTGCTTCCTTCCTACTGTTTCCATATTTTATTTCCAGTTGTCTTTTTGATATCCCTGGCTGCCAAATTTAATTATCCAATTATCAGGCCTTATTTTATTACATTCTGTAATCTTAGCAGAGATCCCTTCTCTTTAGTCATATCTGGGGTTTTGGCTGCTATCTAATTTCTTCCAAATTAGATCTCTAGTGTCACATTCCAGTTTGATGTATGATTTAATGTTAATTTTCATACATTCAAACACCACCATTTAATACAGTCTGCTCAGTGGAATGTTGATAAATACATCTAAAAAAATAGTTCAGTAAAGAAAAAAATAATAATAATTTTAGTAGCCTTGTCTTTGAAGTTAAATGCTAAAGGATTTCTTTAAAACAGGAATTCTTAGTATCTTTTATATGAGACTGAATCTCTTAATGTGGCATGTCACAGGCAATGCATTTTTCTTTCTTTATATTTTTGGCAGGGATATCCTCTTCAGTTTTTATTTTACTTTATTTTTTATAGTGTTGGAAGTCCTAGCCATCGCAATCAGCCAAGAGAAGAGATCAAAGGAATCCAAATGGGGACAGAGGAGTTCAAACTATCTTTCTTTGCAGATGACATGATCTTATACCTGGAAAATCCCACGGACTCAACTACAAAGCTCTTAGAAGTGATCAAGGAATATATAATAGCGTCTCAGGATACAAAATCAATGCTCACAAATCAGTAGCCTTCATATATGCCAGCGATCGTCAAGCGAGAACAAAATCAAAGACTCCATTCCTTTTACAATAGCACCAAAGAAGATGAAATACCTGGAAATATATCTAACAAAAGACATGAAAGAGCTCTATAAAGAGAATTATGAAACTCTGAGAAAGGAAATAGCAGAAGATGTCAACAAATGGAAGAACATACCATGGTCATGGTTGGGAAGACATTGTTAAATCTCCATACTACCCAAAGCAATCTGTAGATTTAATGCAATTCCTATCAAAGCTCCAATGTCAATGTCATACTATAGAAAAACTTGAAAAAAATAGTACTTCAATTCAACATTGTTAAAATCTCCATACTACCCAAAGCAATCTGTAGATTTAATGCAATCCCCATCAAAGCTCCAATGTCATACTATAAAAAAACTTGAAAACAATAGTACTTCAATTCATATGAAACCAGAAAAAAACCCAAATAGCAAATACAGCCCTTCAGTATTTAAACAAAGCATGTTCTCTACCGTTCCGATAGCTCCTTTTGTATAGCACTATATTGAAAGAAAAACATTATCCTGGAAGTAGCTAATATATTTGAGGATTAGACACATACTGATCTTAAACACAAGTGTATTATATATTCTACATGCCATGTCCAGATACTTCCGCAAATGTCTGTATCTGAATTAGCTTTGGTATGGCATGTCAGCAGAAATGACTGTGTTAGGAGCCATAGGATTTAGTAGAGCCTCAGTATTATATTCATACACATACACATGTATTTTAACAACTATTGATTGCCAGCCACTTACATAATAATTATTATAAAAGTATTTTTTACTGAACATTGTCCCTGATGCTCAATATTTGATGCATATATGATCTCACTTTATGACATCTTAATATGATAGTTATCATAATTGTATGTGATTATCACCTTGCTCGGTAGGATAAAATACAGTCTCATGGATGTTAAATTTCTCATTCAAATTCAAGTCCTGTGGCAGAAGAGGAATGAATCTAGATCTATCTGAATCCAAGTCTAGTATTTTGACTGGACTCTTTCAACATCCTATGAAAAAGCAGTCAAAGTATCTTAAGCAAGAACAATATAAAAATATTAAACCAATCAATTCATCTTGCTTTTATGCCAACCATAGCAAATCTTAATATATAAGATATAACATATATAAAACATGCAATTTATAAGATAATATGTAATATAAAAATGATGTTATATAAATATACAAGATAAAAATTAGGATTTTATTAAAAATCTTAAATATGTTCTTTGAGTCATGGCTAATTGGAAGGTTAGGGCTAATTTCCTTCCAGACGCAAACAAATAAAATAAATGATCAAGGTTTTAAAGGTGTATGGAAGCTTAATATCCTTGATTTTTTTACTTCATTTTTCCTCAGTTCAATCTCAAAAGTGATCCATTTAGATTTTCAATTATTGTAACGTGACAGACCAGATATGTGTATGTGACAGACATGTGTGTGTGTATGTATGGAGTGACAGAGGGACATGAAGCCATAAAGTTGTCTTTTACCTTCAAGATATTTTATTAAGTCAGGAGAGGCTTTTAATCTTGAGATTCCAAAAGTTTGTATCTAACAGATAATCTAGAAATTCATTTACCATCACCACCCTTTCCTTAACGTTGGTCAATAGCAGATGAAGAGAAAATCTTTTCTGAAAATTAAATACCAGAATGCAAGCTGAAATGTACATGAGTATAACTCTCTTGGTTCTCACCTTAAGGTACAAATTTAGTATAAACAAGTCAATTTTCATTATAGATGTCAGATCTCTGACAAGAAGAAAGCAAAATTTTCTGGATAAAGGTATCTTTATCTCAGGTGTTAAAGATTTTCCACTGGTATTATTTCAAGAAAAATGACCAGCTAACATTGAAATAAAATCACAAAACACACATGGAAAAAAAGCACCATGAGTGAAAGCTAGCTTAAACTAAGAAAGGGGGAATGCTTTGAGAACTTCAGAAACTAAAATTATGAGAAAGAAAATATATATTTACATTTTAAGAAATAAAAGAAAGGTGTGACAATATGATTAAAGATGAGTATATGTAAAAATCAAACCAGAACTTCCATAAATGAAAATATAGTATCGGAAATTAAAAACTCAGTAGATAGGTTGAATGGCAGATTACAAATAATTAGGGAAATGTATTCTTTAAAAATGGAATACTATAAGACAAACAAATGAAAAATACAAAAGAGAGGTTAGGAGATGTGTTTTCAAGAAGACATATGTAATCAGAACTCCAGAAGAAGGAAAAACTAAGACACAGGTTAGTTAAATGGGAATTTCCAGAAATGGTGAAAATACATCAATTCAAAGACAGTTGAATTAGCTGTTATATATCAAAGCAAGATTCATAGATGAAAATGCAATTTAAAAGGCTACTAAAAACACAGCAAATATAATGTAAAAACTAACTCTTTAGCAAGGTTTTATTTTAGGTATTTGCTTCTTCTCTATTAATTCAAACATTTTGAAAGCCAGAAATTTAAAGCATTTCATGAGAAAAAGCTAAGGGCAATAACTTTAAATTTCTGTAATATTAAAGAATATGAACCTAAAAGTGACACTATTTTTAAATTTAAATATATCTTCAATTCAAATAAACATGATTTAATCTGCACATGGTCTAAAATTAGGTTGGTTATTATGATGAGGATATTTTTCAGAAAATATGTTGACATTTGAAAAATTATGAAAGGTTTCAGAACTCAGTTTATCAACTTCGAAATATCCCTTGCTCTAAAAAATACAAGTATTTCAAGAAGTGATAAGAAAGCAGATAGCAAAATAAGTGAAAACTTAAACCCAGTCAGGTAATATTCAGGCTCAGCTTGCTCAATTGTGATGTGTCAAGTCAAATTTGCACCTGTCCTGGGATCCATCAGGGCTGGCAGGGCACACCGGGAAGCTGAGCTTACATACTTTACAGGGCTGTATCATCACCCAATTATGCAACCTTCCACACGTCCCCGTTTCACAGTATGCCAAAGTCCCATAAAAAGAAAACCAGCAGAATGGACAACGGAATAATTTGCAGGACTCAGAGGACAGAATCTTTCTCTTCCCCACACTGTCCCCCATAATCCATGAGAAATATAACACTGAGTGATGGATGGGTAGTGGAGGATGAAGGGGGGGGAGCAAAGAAACTGGAATTTTTGCCCCCCTCAATCCATGTGACTCTTAACAAACAGCAGGGCTACTCTGTGGGTCTTGAGAAAATGTCTAAGTATTTTTTTTTTCTGAACACCTTCTGGCTTCAAATATGGTGCTAACATACTACTCTAAAGGCAGTTACGTTCTTTTGCAGAGAGGAAGCTGAAGAGACTTCTACGCTATGTCACCCTGAGACAGAGGAATGAACAAAGGAGCGCTCAGCGTGCTGCCTTGGACCCCTGCCACTGAGTGATGGCAGCTGGTGATTAATAATCTTAAACGAAATAGGAACTCAAGCAGGATGAGGCAGGCTCACAAACTATAGGCTTCTTACAGTCAAAATTGGCCCAAACTAATTTTAAATAGTCCTTAAAGCATGTAATCATCCTACGATCAGTAGCTTGTATAGCGATAAAAGAGCTGTGCAAAGCATACACCACATCCCAGTCATCACTGAGCAGGCATGATTGTTAACATTATTCTCTAATCACTAATTCATTCATACCAACCCATTTTTTGTTTTTTGTTTTTCTTTTAGAAAACATAAGGCACTCATCAATTGCTCTACTTTGATGTACTCATAGATTTAAGCAAATGTAATACTGAACAACTGATATTCATACATTAGAACCAGATGCAATAAACTGTTGTTTAGTAAAGAAAATTATTCTGTATGGATCTATCGGCATCATGGGCATGTACTCAAAATCATTGAGATATTAAAAAACACATTTTTAATTATTTATATGAATGACAAAAGTAATAGTTGTGTTATAGGTTTTGAATAGTTCTGCAGCTAACAACTAGTTGAAAATGCAGTATATTCTTTTCAGTAAAGATTGTTTATAAGTGAGATTACTTTATACCTTTTCAATGCATTTCTTTCCTAAATGCACATTGGAAAATTGTACAAAATGTTAAAATATTTTTAATAGAATTTCATGGCTCACTTAAACACACATACACAAAATAAACCCATCAACCTTCAATTCTTAAGGGAAAAGAAAATCTCTAAAAAATACCTAAAATCTTCTTTACAAAGCTAAGAGCAAATAACAAGTAAAAATGTTTCTATAGTTAAGTTTGATGAAGAAATAATAAAGAAACAAAACCTCAGTGAAGATACAGCAAATATATCCAAGTTACAAATAGCTGACGTCTGAGGGCAACTGAGAACACATCTTTCATCTCAAGGGGACTCAGGCATAAACAAAGCCAGGCTTCCTTCCTTCAGCCAGCGTAAGGAGAAAATACAGGCCTGAAGTCAAGTACAAAGTGCTGCCTACTCAAATAGCCTACTTACGTTCAGGCGAGAAACACAAAGCAAGTTTGTGCCTGAGGATTTAACCACCATTTCTTTTTATATCTGGAAACTCTGGCTCAGATAGCAACCAAACATAGTAGCCTGAAATAATTAAGTATTCTCACCCAGATCCCTGCTTGTCTACATCACAAAATTGCCACGCACTTGGCATTCCTGGCAGCTCTTGGCACAGTGACTGTGGGTCAGAACTGAGATCTGGGAATGCAGTGGAGGGGAATCTTTACTGCAGCTGCCAATAGCTCTGTCTGACCCAGTGAGTCAACTTCAATCTCTCAATTTCTCTTCTCTCTGTCTCTCTATGCAGGTAAATGGAAGATTAATTTTAGATATTGCTTATACTGAAAAACAAGATCAGTAACCTTTCAGTAAATATGAAATGTGTGAAAAAAATAAGAAATGTTTAATTTGCTCATATATTTTGGGTTGTTTTTGCTTTTCTCTGAGATGGTTTCCATGCCATTTAGGTTCTTCTGTTTTATTATGAATTAATGAATGTACACCCCCAAACATTCCTCTGACTGCCTTCATTTCTGGGTCCACATCTTAACAAAGTAGCGTTCAGGCGAGTAATGATATTAATCAATGTCAGTAATTTGCCTCTGAGTTTCCCTTCCCGAATCTTGTGTTTCTATGCCTTCTGCCGTACCTTTGCAGTATCATTAAGAGATTTCTTGGTTGTACTTGAATAAAACATGGATTTTTCAAGTACAAAAGGGCACAGGTGCTAATAACCTGGAGTGTTATGAAAATTCAGTACTTTTGGCAGATATATTTCTGAGAGTTTTAAGAGTGCCCTAGGAACAATTGCAATGTTCAGCTCTGCCATGATTCTGTTATATCTCACCCTGAAAAACATTAAAAGTACATATTAAACATTTGTAGTGAATAAATAAAACATAAGTCTCATCTGTCTTATTATAATACTGTAGATTGTGGTAAAAGGTAGGGAGACTAGAGGTAAACTTGTACTTATTTCAAAACGCCAAAATTTCTTCTTCTGTGAAAGCGAACGTCTTTATGGTATATTCATGAGATGACAATGCCAAATGTTCCAGCATCAAGAAAGAAATTAGTAGAATGCAGTTGACTTGGTAAAATACTTGGATGACTGCTATGTATTTAAAATTAGTGGAGTTTAGGTTTAACTGATCATTTTCTTTTACCTTTTTAACAAATGTGATCATTGTGCCCTAAACTTTAACCTATAAATATTCTGATCCTTCAGAAATACATTGAAATACATACTTTACCCAAAATTATTTAATATCTCCAAAACATCAAACTTGCAGACACTACAGGCTTTTCTCACTGACAATTGAATTTCTCCTCTTGCTTATTCTCTGTCTCTTATATATTCTCTATCATGTAATACAATAATTGAATCTCTCCGACTTGTTTGCCATCATAACATAAATAATGGTTAGCTCAAGGGTAGTAGAAAATAGGAGACAGAAGGTAAAATAAATAAACTGGACGCTCAGAATTCAGGAATTTGTTCTGTGTAATTTAACTTGGGATTTGTTGATATCTAACGAAAGATGAAAAATTATCTCCTCTCTCCCAAACTCCCTGCCATTGTTGGGGAGTTAGGAGGGAACCTTTGTTGTATCTCCTGGGGATTCTAACATGTACCACTTTCTCCTCTAAAGGCAGTTTAATTTTCCAAATTTTAGTTGCATTTTTACAGTTGATAGGCAAAATTTTAAGTGGCTTAGTGGATACAGGGGATTTGGTTGTTTCCTTTTCTGGCCGGTTCACACCCCTTTCTCTGCTGTTGCTCATTTTTCCTGTTGTATCAGTTTAGTTCATGCTTTTACGTCACTATAGATCACAGGGACAAAGTAAGCTGAATTCCGAACTCATTTTCCCATGCCATAGGGGAGAAAAGCTGTGAAGACTTTCAATTAGCCAAATTTATTTAGAAGGTGTATCACTTGTTTTCATGTGTAATTGGTACTCACAGTCTTTTAATACCCAAATGGAAGAAAAAGTCAAAAAAGAAAATAAAATCCAAATTTTGAAATTTTTTCAATGCAAAAATCAATAGAAAAACTGGTCTTCTCTTTAAGAACTAATTTTTAAAAGTTAAGGCTCAGGAAAGTTATATGTATTAGTAGTCTAATTCAAATAACAACTAATTGACCCAGCAAGGATGTGAAACAAAAATGGAAATTTAAGGCTTATCTTTAGACTTTAAACTGTAAAGTCCTCAAATTTAAATGACTATCCCCATGGTTAATATATGGAAAGTGTTTGAAATTCTGAACATTAAGGAAATGTACTTTAGATAGATTAAAGCATTCATTGTTTCTAACATATATTTTTTAAAACTGGGGACCCATTAGTCTTTTAAATGTAAAGGTCAATTATTTTTAGATGATTAGAGTAATACAAAGTGTTTTCTTGGGAAGAATAAAAAAATTTGACTCAAAATCAACCATATCCAATATTCTTGAAAAGCTATTAAAACATTTATTTAGAAAAGTATTCCTCTATTAACATACTTTATTTACCAGATTTTTGGACTTTACACCTGATTTGATAATACCATAAATATCTTTTTGTGATTTACTTTTCAGGCAGAGTTGCAGATAGGTAGATATAAAATAAAGTTGCTTCATGTTAATGTTTTTAAGCTACAGTTTAAATTAAATCAAAATTTGACCTGAAATGAAAATTTAAAATATTGAAGTACATGGCAGAATAGTATTCCCTGGTATGCATACACCATAGCCTGTTAATCCATTCATGGGGTGATTATTGGAATGTCTGCACAACTCTTTGAGTCTACTATGAACCATTGTACATTGTACACTTTAAATGGGTAAAAATATATTTAAGTACAAATGAGATTCCTATGTCACAATTATAGAATTTCTAATCAGAAAAATAAAATGACTTAAAATAGTAGAACCCAAAACCTTATTTATAGAAATATAACTGAAGTATTTGATCTAAGTCCTAATGACGTGTCTAGAACTCAGCGAACCAACCCTGAGCCTTAACATCGTATCACCTTTTACATTGGGATCTAATCACCCATCGTCTCAACCCTGAGTTTACTTTCTGTTCTCCTGAGGGCAGTGAGTTGATGCTGATGTGAATTTTGTGCTTGTTTAGAACATCGCTTTGCTACCTAAAGCATGATTTTGTTTACATTGATCTCTGGAAACATTTACCTGATACTTAAAGTCTTGGGGCTTTAACTGAACATCACAAAACTCTTTACTTCAGAAAGATAAATAGGGGGAAAAAAAGACAAAAAAATAAAGAACTCTTCTTGCTTTTTTCCCCTCATTATACTCAC
>NW_003852471.1:8612543-8613757 GCF_000181295.1 Otolemur garnettii | reverse complement strand
GGGAAACTATACCAGGTTGAGGAAAGCTTTCATTTGGATGTAGAAACATCTCTCTAAAGAGAATGCCATCTGGGCAATTATTAAGGGTTGAAAAGTTTTAGTGCAGTTTACCCAAAAAAGGGAGAACTGTCCTTGCAGAGAAACCTACCAGTCTGCTCACAAGGAAAAAAAATTGAGGAATCAGATGGTGATTCTGGGAAAGTTAATTCATTCTATGTGTAACACAGAATATACACAGAGATGTGATGAAGCATAAGGATGAAAAGATGAGCTATGCAAACATCAAGGTTGCCATTTTTTTAATGTTCTGTTCACTCACAAGACACATAAACAGAGCAGGAGAAAGTGGCTAAATACTGTTCCACAGTGATTCACTTAGAGCCTATTCTGCAAAATGACAGATGTCTAGACCCAAGATTTCTCAGTGTGAACTTGAAAAATATGACAAGTTTAGAAATGTTTCCAACACCAATGAAACACCATTTTACCACAGCGTTAAACTCATTTGCGCTCAGGAAGGAATATAACACCACTTTCCAAATGGCATTCAAATGTAGGAAATGGTGAAGTAAAGTATGGTACCATTACTTTCATTGTGCTTTTGTGAATAAAACCTACACTTTTATTTATCCTAAATGTTCTTTTAAATAAAGGATAAAAATATACAAGAAAATCATTCTTTAAAATATGGGTTATAGCTAATATAGTGATATAATACTCACTTATTAATATTCAAAACATGAAATTTTATACATGTCCAGAATACATTTTCCCAAATACATACTCCTAGGTTTATATCGTTTCTATTCATCATCATCTTTATTTGTTGTTACAAACACATAACAGGTTTTCTGGCTATTTCAGGAGAAGGAATTGTGTCAGACAGCGAGAGGCATGTTGTATCCAATTCCATTTCCCACCTCTTTCCCCTTCACTTTTGACGTCCTTCTGCAAATCCCAGTGCTTAATGGAATACCTAGGGGTGATGTACATAGAACAGTTTTAAGCTGTTCAATGGCGATGATTTACAGCAATATATAGGATGACAGATGTATCAAGAGTGGCTGAAGTGATCTTATGTGATGTATACAGAGATGAAGCACCTGACACTTCCAAAGAGATTAGACTTTATCAAGATCCTTAGACTACAATCTAATTTTGAATATTTGAGTATGCAGGACTGAATTTTATTCTATCACATGTAAGAGAAAAAT
>NW_003852471.1:8609224-8610768 GCF_000181295.1 Otolemur garnettii | reverse complement strand
GCTAAAAATAGAACTACTATTTGATCCAGCATTCCCACTATTGGCTATCTACCCAATGGAGAAGAAATCATTCTATGAAAAGGACACTAACATTCATGTATTTATTACAGCACTATTCACAATAGCAAAGAATTGGAATCAACCTACATGTCCATAGATGAAGGATCAGTTAACAAAAATGTGGCATACAGACACAACGGAATGCTATTCAGGCATGTAAAATGCAATCATATTTGTCTTTTTTAAGAAAAATGGATAAAACTGGAGATTCTTATCTTAAGTAAAACAACTCAGACGTGTAAAGAAAAATACCACCTGTTCTCACTAATGAGGAGATAAATAATGTACACAGAGACATGGAGTGTGGAATGACGGCAGTGAAGATGCGGAGAGTGGGGATGGGGAGAGGATGATGAGAAATTACTTGGTGGTTATAATGTGTGTTATTCTGTCATGGAGACACTAAAGGCCCTGACTTCACCAACATGCACTGTATCCATGCAATCAAATTATGCTTTTATGCATAAATCTATATACATTTTTAACATTAAAAAATAACAGACTGTTTACTTCTACTTTACTCCACCTCTGAGTGCTTTAAGTGTTCTCTATACAACTTGAAAAATTATACTACTTCACAGGGCTGTTGAAATTAAATAAATTAACACATATGAAGAATGTAGAATAAGACCTGGCACACCAGGTCTTATAGTTAGTTAATGCTGAATATTGTGCTGCTGCTGCTGCTGCTACCATATTGGAGGCAGAAAAGAAAACTTGTCTAAAATACGTTCTGCCGTTCATAATACTGCAATCAGTGACACTCGGCACAGTGGATTCTCAGACGCAGGTTTATTCCATATGTTTATCTGTGTCGTGTGTATATGTGTATTAGGTGCGGGGAGTGTAACTGACGATCCCCATGGACAGCTTGTTTTGGAACAATTGAAAAAAATTACCATCTCCAAGAATATGCCATACCATTTAAGTCATATTCATAGATGAAACATTTTTAAATAATGCATCATAGAAAAAAAATGAGTCCCAACTCGGCGGTGCTGCTTTCCACACAGACAGAGAGAAAACGGCTATGTGGGTGCTCGAGGTGCTGCAGCTTTCACTATGGAAATTTCTCCAGGATAATCATCGCTGAGGTGAAAAAATCTTGCTTACATGAGCAGAATCAAGTTCTTCTTCTAGTTGTTTTAGTACAAACACAAACCACTGCTGTCTTGACTACTGAAACATACACATCCTATTCCATTCAAATAAAATCTCCTCAAGGCAAGGCTGGAAATGGATAGAGATCTTCATATTTGCAGCATTTAGCTGCTGATATGCAGTTTTTTTTACATAGTTTTCCTAAGTTAATAACTGAGTAAATAGTATGGGTATGCTCCATGTAAGTTGGGGGAATCACTTTCATTATCCAGGACAGATAGTGCTTTGGAAAGGTAAAAATCTATTTCTCTTGTGTAAGATAAATCTATTTCTCTTATGTATCCTTGTATTTCATGGTTTACATTGAGAATAAGCAGGTCACA
>NW_003852471.1:8606721-8608840 GCF_000181295.1 Otolemur garnettii | reverse complement strand
ACTCTGTCTCAAAAAACAAAAAACCCTAATTTTAGAAATGGAAGAACAGAATAGTCTTGGAGAGGCTATTCTCACTGTTCTTCAGAATCCCAACCTTCTAACAAATATAATTTGGCGGATGTAGATATGTTTAACCTCATTTAATAACTCAGAAATATGTACTCAGAAAAAGTGCTTAAAAGTCAAAAGCAGGAATACAGCGAAAGCTTTAGACTCCAAATATGATGTGTTTACTACTTTACCACTTTAGATGAAGAGAATTATTTCAGAACCAAGAGGTAAATAATATACTCTACAAATACTATATGATAAATGAAATCTCCCAAAACTCCTTAGTCTTTTTGTTTGTTGGTTTTTTTTTTTTTTTTTTTTAAGAGATTGGTGTTCATTTGAACAGGCTCTGGAAAAATCCAAAAGGAAAAACAGCAAGATAGAAAAAAATTTTAATCATTACTTTTCATCCTCATTATTAGTACTCTTTTTTTTTTTTTTACAGAAACATCATCAAATTTCCTAAAATACCCCCGTAACAGATTTAACAGATATAATGAGAGTTTGGAAACAGCATCTATTCCAAAAGAAATTATTTTCTCTTTCAAATGGCTCATTCACTCAAAAGATTTCTTAAAATATAAGCAAGTTAGAAAATAATTCTTAACCATGAAAACAGATAAAACAGTATTTTTAACTAAAATGGTGGCCATAATTATGTTGACAGATTCCTAATATTACTGAAGAATACTATGAAGCTGGTACTAGAAAATCTCTAACAAATTCTTGCTATGAAATCTTAGGTTGATTATTACTACAACCTAGGCGCATTTTTAACCATTTCTAATAGACTCTCCCCAGCATTTCCAAACATTTTCACTCTCTCCTGCTTTCTCCCAACTCCCCATTGCCTTAATTACTACTGAGACAATTACAATCACTCTATGTCAATTTCTCCAATTTTTCTGTTCTGTATCAACAAACATGATTATTCTATTAGCTTAACAGGTGATGTATCCCAAATTTTTCCTCTTTAACTCTTTTCTAAACAAAATTGCCACAATAATCTCTCTTTTTTCCTCCCTCTAGATTTATTTTTCAGTGTAGATCAAAAATATCCCCATGTACTCCATGTTTTACTAAACTTTTCTTACCTTAGTACATTAAGTCTCTCATCATCTAATTTTTATGAAAGACACTACTTAAGGCATTCAATTCTTCCCATCTATTCACTTTGCACAGCTTGCTCTGGTCTTGTATCACTCCCATGAAGCTTCTGTCTGTGTTAATAAGTAGGCTCCTTATCTCCAAAATCCATGGGCTTTTTCAGAACCTCAAGCAAATAACATTCAAGCCCCTTTAAAGAAAGATTTTTCTCCTAGGGTGGTGCCCATGCCTCAATGAGTAGGGGACTGGCCCCATATATTGAGGGTGGTGGGTTCAAACCCATCCCCAGGCCAAATTACAACAAAAAAAAAGTAGCTAAGCATGGTGGCAGGCACCTGTAGTCCCAGCTACTTGGGAGGCTGAAGCAGGAGAATCGCCTAAGCCCAATAGCTAGAGGTTGCTGTGAGTTGTGACAACAAAGAACTCTACTGAGAATGACAAATGTCTCTTAAAAAAAAAAAAAAAAACAGGAAGATTTTTCTCTGCAGAGATAATTTTCTGTATTGGTTCACCTTTCAATTTCAAACTTGCTCTTTCTTGTATCTTTTTGCCTCAAAATATAAAATGTTTGCTGATGACATATCTATGGGTTTTTCCTCCCATTAATTCATCTTTGCCTTTTCTTTCAATATCATAGTTTTGCCTTTTGCCACCAGAAAATCTAATCTAAAATCATCACTTTTCCTTTCCTTTTCCAATTGTATCCTGATACCTATAGGCAGAAAGGGTTTTAAATTTCAGCTGTGATCTAAAACTGCCTGGATTAAAATTCAACACTACCACTGATCAGATATTCTGTTAACTAACTGATCCTCCTCAGTTTCTTACTATATACTAACATTTATAGAAGTAGTCTCTAGTTAATGTATGTAAAGCTTATATAATTATGCTAATTACAGTAATACTTCAATAAATGGGAGATAACATTTATAATATTTCCCATATTTCTGTATTTTATTCA
>NW_003852471.1:8604819-8605843 GCF_000181295.1 Otolemur garnettii | reverse complement strand
TGAAGCTATGAATACCAACAATTTCTATATCAGAGAGAGCTGATTTGATTCAGAGTAGTATGTAGGAATGAAACATGTCAAGATAAGCAACTTGGGTATTAAATAATACTAAAGAAGACAGACAACACAACCAATATGAGGTTTCAAAACAAGGTAGCACTCTAGCTACCTATGTGCCACTGGGATCATTAAAAGGCCTTACACAAACATGAATAGGATCATGAGAACAGAAAAGTCATTAATAAAGTACCTAAATTTTAAATAAATTCCTCTGCTGACTAACACATTCCAACAGCAAAAAGTAGGAAACTTAGTTGCCCAAAATATTTAAGCAGAAGCTCTGAACAATAACTGGCTGAGTTTAGGTTATTATGACTCAGGAACAACTCTCAGAAATCCAGTGGTCAAAAAATATATGGAAAAAAATTCCCCAGAAAAATCTCAAACAAACAAATAAACAAACATGAGATAGTAACAAACATCAAGAGATTATTATCCAGATGTGCTAAAAAATGATATCTAAATATTTCCAGGTTTTAATACATGTAAGCAGGAAAGAAATCAATTAATCAAAAGTATCTTTGAGAAAAACCACATGTTAGACTTAGCACACCAATTCTTCAAAATGTTCAATAACTAATGTTACTTGTACATAAAAAGAATTAAAGGAAAATATAACTACAATGAGTCACAAAGATGGTACATAAATAAATATAGTTTATTAAAAAAAACAGAACCTATTAGAAATTCTGGAGTTCAAAATTATAATAGCTTCAACAAAAAGTTTGTTAGAAAGACTCAATAGCAGATTAAAACTGGTAGGTAAAAAAATCAGTAAAATTGAAGATAAGTCAATTAAATATATCCAATTTGATGAAAAGGAAAAAAGCATCAAACATACTAAGATATACATAATAAGAATCAAAAAGAAGAGGAAATAGGGATTAGAACAAAAAGAATCTGAATAAATTATGGCTGAAAACTTTCCAGATTTAAGGAAAAACATTAAATCCATAAAACCCAA
>NW_003852471.1:8568000-8603255 GCF_000181295.1 Otolemur garnettii | reverse complement strand
GTTCAGGCAAAACAGTTTACTAGAAGCAACAGAAGACATTTGGTTGGATAAAAGAATCAATTTATCAGGAAAATATAATAATTCTAAACATATAAATACCCAAAACTGAGACTTAAAATATATTAGTCAAATGTAGATGATATAACAATTGAAGAGCAAATGGGTAATTCCCTAATAAATATCACTGACATGAATATCAACCTCATTTATTAATACAACAAGAGGCAGCAAATCAGCAAGCAGAAAGAAAACCAGAACAATTCTATAATCAAATTTGGCCTAACTGACATCTACTCAATAAGAGCAGATTCACATTTTGTCAAAACACATAACATATATTCTAGAAAAGATCATATGCCAGACAATAAATTAAGTCTCAATAAATCAAGAATGATTGAAATCACATACAACTTTCTGTTTACAAAGTAAACAGTAATCTCTGATGATTAAAAATATGATAAGTATCTGACTGACAAAGAAAAATTGATAAAAGGCATAGATTACCAAAATTAGGAAAAGGAAACATCTCTATCAACTGAATAACTGAAAAGAATTATAAAGATATACTGTCAACAGCATTATGCCACCAGACTAGATGAAATAGACAAACCACTAGAAAGACACAAAGTGTCAAACTCACTCAAGATGAAGAAAATCTAAATAGATCTGAAACCAGTGGAATTAGTAAATCAAAATGTTATAGCAAAAAAATCTCGAGGACATACAGCAAAATTATATCAAACATTTAAAGAAGAAATAATATCAATCCTTCACAAAGTGTTTTTGATGATATAAGAGGATAGACTTCCTAAATTATTTTAAGGTTATTATTAAGATACTAAAGACAAACAAAGAAACCACAAGAATGAAATACTACAGATCACAAACCTCATGAATACAGATGCACAAATTCTCAAACTACTAGCAAACTAAATCCAGAAAAAAAAATATATATATATATACATATTACCATAATTATATAGGACTTATCCCATTAATACAAAGTTGGTTTAATATCTGAAAATCAACTAATATAATGTATTATTTCAATAGAATAAATGATAAAAATCACACAATTTTCTCAATGAGCAAAAAATGCATTTCACAGAACTCAGCTAACATTGTGTCTAATAAATTTGAATACCAAAACACTTCAATCTAATACTAGGAAAAGAAAGTGTTTCTCTCTCTCAAAATCTATTCAATGTTGTAATGAAGGTTTTGGCCAGTGCAATCAGAAAAGAAAAAAATACATACAGATTTAAAAGAAAAATTATAAATGTCTGTATTTGCAAAAGATGACCCCGTTGATAGAAAATCCTAAGGGATCCACAAAAAACTCAAATCAAACAATTGAGTTAATCAATGTAATACATTACTAGATAAAAAAAAAAAAAACCTTATTTTTATATATTAGCAAAAACAATCTGCTAATAAAATATAGGAAATGATTCTACTCACAATACCATCAAAATCAATAAATTCCTAAAGAAGACACTTAAAAGAATTACAAGACATTAACAATGAAAAAAGAAATATCATTGCTCATAAAAATTGAAGAAGATTTAAATTAAAGGAGATAACATTCTAAGTTTATGAATTAGAACACTGAGTATTGTTAAGACAGCAAACCTTACAAAATTGATTCACAGAATCAGCAGTCTTTGTGAATTTCCCACCAGTTGTTTGCAGCAATTGCCAAACTGATTTTAATATTTTTTTATGAAAATACAAAGGACTCAATAGTTTTTATAAAGTCTATTAAAAAAAAACAAATAAATTACACTGTTAGAATTCAAAAATTATGATAAAGCTACAGCATAGGGCTGGCAAAGTACAGGAATATATATCAATAGAAGATAACTGAATACACAAAAATAAACACTTATAATTAAGAGAAATAGACTGTCAACAGAGATGTTAAGATAATTTAATGGAGGAAGGATAATCTTTCTCATAAAAGGGTAATTAGATATCCATAAGCAAGAAACATTGTCTCATGCCATACTCTAATACTAATACAAAATAGTTCATAGGCCTAAATATGAGTTAAAGATACAGATATTTTAAGAGTAACCAAAAAAATTCTTATAATAATGACCTTGGATTATTTAAATGGTTCTTAGACATAATTTCAAAGCTATATCCAATGAAGAAAAATGATATTGGCTGGGCATTGCGGTTCATGCCTGCAATCCTAGCACTGTGGGAGGTTGAGTCAGTGGTTCCCTTGAGATCAGGATTTTGAGACCACTGTGAACAAGAGTGAGACTCTGTCTCTACTAAAAATAGAAAAAACTAACCAGGTGTCTTGGTGGGTGCCTATAGGTCCCAGCTACATGAGAGGCTGAAGCAAGGGGATTCCCTGAGCTCAAGATTTTGAAGTTGATTTGAGCTAAGATGATGCCATGGTACTCAATCCAGGGCAACAGAGTGAGACCCTGTTACAAAACAAAACAAACAAAATATACATATTGGACCACAACAAATATGTTAAAATTTGAACTTTAAAAGTCATCATTAATAAAATAAAAATAAAGGCCATAGACTGAAAGAAAATGTTTTCAGATCATATATCTGATAAACAATTTTCATCAAGATTATATAAAGAACATTCAAAGTTAAATAATATTTTCAAAAAAGTAGATAAAAATGTACACATGATTTAGACAAACATTTCACCAAAGAAAGTATACAGATGTCAACGAAAAGATACCATGTGCTCAACATCATTAATCATTAGTTAAATAGAAATTAAAATTATAATCAGATACCACTCACCTATTTCACAAAATTGGCAAGGATGTAAATAAACTGGAAATCTTATATACTGCTGGTAGGCATGTAGAATGGTACACGGACTTTGGAAAACAGTTGGGCTGTTACTTAAGAAGGTAAATATTGATTTACCAGAAAACCACACAACTCCCCTTGATATCTACCCTAGCATAATACTTTGACTAAATGTTTGTTCCCTCCCCCTCAAATTCACATATTGAAGCACTCATCCCCAGGATGGCTGTTTTTGGATATGCTCCATCTAAGGAGGTAATTGAGGTTGTATGTGGTTATAAGGATCTGCCCCTGACTCCACAGGATTAGTGTCCTTACTAGAGGAGAAGTCAGAGAGCTTGAGCATACCCTTTCCTCATGCACACATAAAGAAGCAGTCATATGAGGACAAACCAATAAGGCGGCCATCAACAACCCAACTGCAGAGCCCTCATTAAACTCAAACCTTACTGGGACTTTGATCTGGTACTTTCCAGACTCTAGAATTTTGAGAAAATATATTTATGTTGTTTAAGGCACTCAGCCTATAGTATTTTATTATGGAATCTTGAGAAGACTACTACCCTAATAAAAAAATATGTCTACACAAAGATATTTAAATGAATATCTGTAGCATCATTTTTTTCTATTTGACAACAGCCAAAAATCAGATTCCTTAAGTATTGAATGAAAAAACAAAGTGGTATATTCATGCATAACAATGCTATTCATAATTTTAAAGAAATCTTGACAAATGCTAATCTAACATCAAAAACTCATCCTAAGTTGAAAAATGCCAGATATAAAAGACCTTTTATTGTCTATTTTCATTTATATGAAATTCCCAGAAATGGCAGATTTATAGAAACATATTTGTGGTTGGCTGGTGTGCTATGGGCTGCAGAGATCTTATAAGGTGTTGGAAAAGTTTAGTAAGTAGATTTTAGTGATGGTTGGATATAACTCTGTATATTTACTACTAATAATTGAATGGTATGTTTAGATGAATTTTATGTTACGTAAATTATGCCTCAATAGGATTGTGAGAAAGGGTGAAGAAGAAAAGGAAAGGAAGGGAAAGTGGAAGAAGAATATAAGGAAAAAACAGAAGTGGAGTATCTGGGGCCTCACAATTGGGTATCTCCACTCAGAGTAAAGAGAGGCAGTGTGTGTGATACAACCATTTGATATACTGAGCTATTTATAGAGGCAGGTATAATTGTTATACTAAGGGTCAACCTACTAGAACGAAGAAAACCCAAATACGATGGGCTAAAAGTAAGATGGAAGTGGATTTCTCTCCCATGCAGAAGTCCACCCAGAGCAGCTCCATTCTACAGGGGAATCACGCAATTCCTATATTGCTGCTTGGCCACCCCATAGTGTGCTGTCCTCATCAGCCTGGTCAAGTCTGCATCACAGCAAGAAGGATAGTCATGTCTGTGAGTGTTAGTCCTAGGCAAGAAGCTTGCCTGTAAGTTGGAAAGGACTTGGAAGTTGGCCAAACTTGCGCTCATATTCCACTGACCTTCTATATGAGGACAAGGAAAGGTGTGAAATGCAGCGGGGCACACAAATGCAGCTAAAACTGCTATTAAGGAAGAGGGGAATAATCTGTTTTGAACAGTTTACACAGTGAGTAAAAGATTTTATTAAAAATTAGGGTTAACAGTTATAGTGAAAAATCCATATAAGTTGTGATAGTAAAGAGACTAAGCAAGTTCCTATATAAAATGAGAAGGGCACATAGGCTACATCAACAAGGGGTGAACAAAGGTGTTCCTTAACCTTTCAACCTCTTCACGGGCATCAACAAGGTGTGAACAAAAGGTGTTCATCAGCCACCTGAGCATCAACCTGTGGCTGGAGTTCAGGTAAAGAGCATCAATTTACAAAAGGAATTTGTCAGAACAAGGCAGGGCCTAAAAACATAAGTCACTGTAAGTACTGGTTAGATAACTGGGAAAGGAGCTCTCAGAGACATGCTAATCACATAATAAAGGGAAATAATGTATTAATGTGGCCATGAGAAGACAGAGAAGTCACAGTCACTGATACCACTACCAGAACATGCTACACACGCTGCCTGGCATGACGCTCAACGGCATTTGCTCCTTTCATCTTTCAGCTCTCTGCTCAAAAGTCATCTTCCCAGAAAGCTCCCTACTGACTACTTCCTTTTAAATGGTGCCCACCTTTCATCTTCCCTCTCCCCAGTATTAAGTATGCTACTTAATTTCTTCCCATACCAACACTTCATACTGAAGTTATATTAATTATAGCTTCCTCTTCAAGAATATACACTCCACAATAGCAAGATATTATATTTTTTGCTGCTATACAGTTAATTCCTAGAATAATTGGTGGCACACGACAATAAATATTTGTTAAATTAATTGAATGAACATAGAGAGGTAAGCAAATAGCAAGGCTATCAGCAAGGCTGAGATAACGTGAAATGCCCTCAAGTGGACTGTTAATCTGGTTCAGAATACGGGGGATACAGTAAGTGTGGAGCGAAGAAACGTACTTTAAGCTGTGTGTGAAGGAAGGAAAGGAGGAGCAGAGAACCAGCATTAGCAATTCTAGAAATCCCATAAAATTTTACCATTGTGGCTTTTAAAGACTATAATTGATTCTACTTTGTTTCATGACCATTTGTTAATGCTATTTTTGTCTATTACTTGCTAAACATAAGATTCTTAAAGCTAGAAACCACATTGACGCACTGGTTATATTTTAGCACTTATTATAGTATTTTATAAATTATAAGCTCTCGGTAATATTTATTTAGGTGAAAGAATAATGAGATCAATGATTAACAAAGAGTGGCTGATTTTCACAGATTGCAGAGCACTTTTTATTCACAGTAAACAAGCCCTAATGGCTACTTGGGATAATCAGACCAACAAACTGACTTTTATGTTTAAACAGTAACTATCCCACTTAATAAAAGACAGTAATCCTAGACTATGCACATAAAAAAAAAAAAGCAATGATCATGGTATCATTATTGTTCACCTGCTTCTGTCCAAGTCAGGTAGGAAACAATCCGTGTTTTCATGTAAGAGCAGAGTACATGACACCCTGAGTTATAGCTAACAATACCAACCGTGTAGTAAAAACCTTTGAGAGAATTAGTGAATGCATATGCATAGTACTTTTTATATTATAAAACTTGGTGCTTATCTATTTCTTTAATGTGAAAAGCAATTACTTTGCTGAAGATGTGGAATAATTATTTTTAAAATATCACTTGCTCTTAAAACACAGTGGAGGCATCATACCTTTGAAGCAGCATCTTTGAATTCAAATCATTTTCATTACTTTTTCTGAATTTTAAAAGACTTTACTATATGAAGACTGATCTCATTATTAATGTCTTTATTAGTGTTTAATTTTACTTGCTGAATCATGACTCTCTCCATGCTGAATTCACTATTCTTCTGCTCATCTGGGAAAGAGGTGACCTTGGAGCTGGGAATAAGATACAAGGCTTGATAGAAAAGCTACTGTCTCTGTCCTTACAGCGCAATATTTCCATTCTTGGTGCACCCCAGCCCTCACCTCACATTTTTCCATCAGTCACAAAGATTTAGTTTGGAACATGCCTGTTTCTTTTGTTTATACCTTTTCTACTTTCAGAGTAGAAAGCACAGCTTCCTACTTTTCCCTTTCCTCTTTGTTTTTCTCTCAAGTCGCCATGCTAAGCAATGTTTTCTCTTTTTCCATCCTATTCTGTTATTAGTCCATCTTTTATGGAACTTATATATACTGCCTTGTTCTATTGTTTATGCATATACTTTATTAAGTCTTGCTCACAGAATAAAGGTCTTTGAAGATGCATAGTGCTTCTGAGTTACTCCTATATTTTTCTCTAATTCTCCTTCCATATCTTGTACTGAGATGTTCAACAATGTTCAAAGATGGAAGGACACAGGACCTTATTGCACTAGTCATGTTTTCTAAGACCTCGCCCATCCTTTCTTCTGTTCTATTGCCTGGTGATTAGCCATTTGCTACTCATTAGCATCTATTAAACTAGGAATCTAGGCGCCAAAAAGATAAAGTGCAAGCAGTCCTTTTGTAACTTGTTTATTTTCATTATTATCTAGGTAATTTAATGGAAAGTTACCAGGTAACAGAAAATCTTGGCTATGCAATTTGCTCACCAATAACTTGCAGCTTTCGCCTGCCTCCAGTGATTTAATAAGGACCCTAGTTTTCATAATAAAACATTCCTACAACGAACGTAATAAAGGAAAGGTATAGGAAAATTTTTCTCTATAGAAAATGGAATAACATACTCAAGAATTTGTGAAATGATTCATCAATTTCTTTAATTAAACTGGAAGCTTTTTAAAGAGACATTTTAACTATGTAATTGGAGCATTAATATTTTAAAGTGAATTCCATTTGTTAATTTTAAATGAAAGTAACTGTTTTCTTGAAGAGTGGCCATTCAACTATGCATAGTGGCTATTTGGAAATCAGTTTTGTTTTTGATCAGATCTAGTAACTTTCCAAAGCACTGCTGACACTCAGTGTCTCTAACAAATCAATTTTGGGGCACTGGTTTAATATACATGGACATAAAGATTTCAGCTTGTAAAAGACATAAACTAAAGGTCTGCGTGAGGCATTGTTTCTACGTTTTGTGGCATGATGTATGCTCAAGTCTGAATAATACATTCCAAGAGATAACCCTTCCTGATGAGATGGGACAGGTTATCAAATCACTAAAAGTGATCTGCTATCAGTTAAATGATAATACTGGTTGAAATCCTAAATGGGGATTTGGGATTCCAGACCATTCCATACTAATCTGGCCCCTCTGATGTAGTAAAGTTGTGAGTTGTTTTTCAGTCATTGTGGGCTCCCAGGTTGAGGGTCAGGTAACCTGAGCATGCTCTAACAATCGAGCATGCAACCACAGGCAGAACCTAAGCACCGTGACAAAGGAGCTGGAATTAAATGAAGAAATGGCTACTGTGTGGTAGAGTCCAGGAGCCACCACAGTGAATACTGGGATGTCACCCTACAGCATGACCTCGTCATATCTACCTCTTTGCATCACCTCATGAAAAATCCAATTATATCATGGCTCAGGACTTTATGCTTCTAAAATTTAACCCAGTCCCCAGCTCAGGGAAACAGATTAGAGCAATTTTCCCATCTCCCTCCCATCTGACTTGCAATACAGCTTTTATTTTCCCAAAAGTTGATGGTGTGGTATTGCCTTCTATGTGTATCAGGCTGCAAGCCCATTGACTGCTTGGTAACAAAAACAATGACAACTCAACATGGGAAACTTTTAGAAGGGATTGTTTTTCAAAGGAATTAATTACATAGCTATGGGTAAAGTATAGCTGAAAAATGGTGGATAACTCAATAATCCAAAGGTAACAGCAGTGAATTCATGACCATTCCTAAGCCCAAAGGATGGAGAGGAGAAGAATTCATAAATTTAAAAAACAGAGAGTAATCTAGAAAAAGCTGCCTCAAGAAAAGCATCACTTTTCTTTGAAGGACACAGCCATCCTAAGGATCCTATACAGTACTGAAAATAAATATCCACTGACATGTACATAAGACTCCATCAGATTTAAAGATCAGTGTTTTATGCTCTGTTCAAAGTTTTCAAGAATGACCAGTTCACCTAACCCAGCTGTTCGTGCATTTAATCATGTGAGAAATGCTAATAAGAGTAGTAACTACCTTATAGCTCATAAGGTCATACAGAGATTAGGTGAAAAATAATGAAATATTTTTAACATTCTATGGGCTATAGTAAATTATAGATAAAGGTTATTTTGGGTTTTTTTCAAGTGGGGTTCTTTTGTAGGAATATATAAAAGATTACAAATGAAATATAAAAGCAACAAAATGAGGTTTGTTCTTTAGAAGTCAACATATCTCTGTATGAAAAGAACAAGAAAAATGAGTACAATTCTTCTGTTTTTAATTTGTTGTAATCTGTTTCTTATCCCTTGAATGAAGAACATATGTATGAAGGGCCCAAATGTTCCCCTAGCTATATTCAAATTTGTATTTACAGATAGCTGAATTTATAATACAGAATGATTCTAATAAAGAATTCCCAAGCCCAGGATGTAACTGAGACCTGCAGGACCACCACTGTTTCCTACAGAGCATGTTCCATTTCCAAAAGGAGTATGAAAAAGTAAAGTAGATTTAAGTAGCAAATTTAAAATAATGCCTTGATGATGGAAGTAAATATTTTTAAAGCAATGAAATAAAAACTTGAGTATTCAAAAGATGGCATATTCCCTCAAACTCAGCAAGCCCATGCCTACAAATGATTCTCCCATACGCAATAGCCTGGGATGCTATTACCATCTATCTTTGCATGGTTGTCACTTGTTTCCACTAAAATAAAATTACTAGCTTGCTTAGTTATTTTGTATATTTCTACTACTAGACTATACATTCCTTTGGGTTAAGATTAAATGTGATTCATTCCTCTGTAGAAACTCCTAATCTAGCACATGGTGCATTAAAAGAATCATACAAATAAATGAGCAATCAAAATTTTAAGTTTTGAAACAATAATCAATTTTTCTCAGTGTTTTTTAGATTTCTTTCAGTTGATTTCCCCACCCCATATGGAAGCTTTAAGCAATTTTCAAGGAAATGGCGTGTAAACTGATAAACTGGTGACTCATGTTGTACTCACATCTGACCTTTGTCAATTCTGTCTGTTATAATAAATAGGGTTTTTATATTATGTCTTGAGAGGCATGAATCAATATTGGAAGGAAGACCAACAGAGGGGATTGGTAGATTTATTTTGTTATGCACACTCAGACACAAACACACACACACAGGTACATACATATACACTATACACAGAAATATATACACATATGTATACATGGCATATAGGCATCACATATACATGCAAACATGATATACATATACACGTATACATATAGTATATCAAATATATGTAGCTTAATATAGACATACATACGAGTGTATATGTATAGTAAGTTAAAATAAAGATAAAACTCCCTTAAACTTAGCAAAAACATTTAGGAATAAATAAATAAATAAAAACATTTAGGAATAAACAGAACTCTAAACACGTACGCTTATGGAATAATGACAAGATTTGTGAGCTAGTAGAATTAAGTTGATATGTACACCTTGTTTCCTTTTAATAATATGAATGAGCACAGGAACCATTTCAAAACATTTTGTTTGTCATTGTGTAAGTGTAAATTCAAAGATTATAAAAAAAATATTTTTTGAACATTCGATGTAATACTCTTAAAAAAAATATTCTCTATGCGAAGACTGATTCTGACTTTGATTTGTGTAACAGCTTCCCAACCTGCACAAACTCCCAAATACATTTTGAGAAAAGATATTTATTTTCCACTTTGGGATATATTTCTCAGCTATAAGACCTTTTAAAGACTTTTGTATGTGAAATATAGCTCAAAGAATGAGCTTAGCCAATCTTATCATCATAATATGTTAGTACCAAAGACCAAAAGTAAATACGTTTTGAAATGAAGAATAAATTCTTGAGAAAATAACATAGTACCATGTGTTATTGAAGAACAGTTATAAGAAATTCAAGAAAGCAATGACCATGATTTTAGAATTAATATTCACCCAGGTATAACTGTAATAAAAATGTGCAAAGTTAAGAAAGATAACCTTTTAGGCAATCATGTCAGAAATAAACTCAAATACCAAAGATGATGCATCTCCCAGAGTATAAAGCGGTCCCTGAATTAGTTTCTATCTTCGACCTCACATATGTCACTCTCCTATAACATGCTTTATGCAACTGAATGCCATTTAGTTATGACTCAGTGCGTTATTTACTTCACTGATTGTATTAAGCCTACACAAATCATCAGGAAACTTTAATTTGGTCTCCACAGGCTTTCTCTACTTCCCAGAAATGATAAAAAGATATTTTAAAGCCTCCCAACCCTCAGTACACATGTTGAAATATCACTATTTTTTGCCAAATAAATTATACCACACATATAATTCTCATTTTCCTGTGCTGACTAGCAGAACTAGTTCAAGAAAAGAAAAATCCATCAAAAAAAAAACATTTCATTCTCTAATATTTTTACAACCACAACAATCAGGATCTTCATAAGGGAAGTCCCATTAGGACAAAAATATGCTTCTGATTAGGCAGATAATAAGGTTAGACTGATGTTAATAATAGAGAATATTTGGGTAGAAAACTTCAGAGAGGGGTAGAAATTTACTGATGGAGATATGCAATGCCACTAAACCAGTATGTGTGTCATTACTGAGACACATTTAGATTCAGAGGGGAAATCACCTATCAGAATTATAACCCTGCATAATCAATAAACATCTAACCATGTAACACAAATGCCATGGATATGTATTTACACCCATTTTACGTATGCAGAAACTGAGGCTCAAAGACATTAGGTATGCTCAAGGGCTCATAGATCATAAGAGATGGAGAAGAGCATAGATACAAAGGCAGTTATCTAATTCCTTGGCCCATAAACTTAATGTTTATGTTTTTCCTTCCACGTGAAGTATATGGCTTAAATCTTGACTTATATAATACACCAAATGTTGACATCCTGAATGTTTAGTACAATATGGAGAGTCAAGGATAAAAAGGGGCCTGAATGAAGATTTTTAAAAGAGCACCATAATGGTAGAGCAAAAGGAAGAGATGCTCTAGGTCAGGGTCTCTCAAGGCAACAGGATACAGGTCAAGCTAACCGCATGAAATGATGGAGCAGCCAATGGAGACCACAGCACGTGCAGAGTAATTAGGTCAGGGCCAAATGCTGACAGGCACCCAAAAAGGACTTGCTGATTCATTTTTCCCCAGAATACACAATTTCCCATCACACATTGGCTATCTTGTGTGTTCCTATTAAATAAATCTTTTCAAGAATAATTGTTTTGAAAATTATAAAATTACTCAACAAAATGTTTAATGAGTACCAAGAGACTATGCAGAGTGTGATTCCCATAAACCTAGTGCTTGCCAAAGACATCAAAAAATGCATGGAAAAGACGAAAGTAAAAAAGTCAACTTTTTGTTCTTTGGAACCTAAAATCAATAAATTGATAATCGTTGGAAAATTCCAAATATAATGAAGTCATCTCTGCATTGTCAACATGAACTTATTTTAGCCACTGAGCAATGGACTTTCATTACTACTGTGGAGTATAGGAAATGTAATTTTTAATCTAATAAACAAGCTATTCAGAGGTTCTTTAAGACATATAGGTGATTTTTTCGTGAGTCAATACCATAAAGGACATTAAAAATTGAATTATGCTACCATAATCAGGCACTGAATCTATGGAGTTAGAAAAAGAATAGGAAAAAAAGTGATGTGCTATTATTACAAGAAAAGGAATTGGTAGGAGAAAAACACGTCAGCAATGACAAAAGAACAAGTCTCTACTTTTTTAAACACAACTTTCATGGAAGGCTGCTAAAGACTCTTCCAAATAAGCAAGATCCAGAGCACCACACACTGCGAAAATATGTATTTTTTGAGATAATTTACACAACAGAACACAAATGTAGATACGGAGGTAAAAGGCCTCAAAGCACAAAGCCTATAAAATTAGGACACGGAGGTCTATGCACATCTGAATTTCAATCTATTCACAGTACTAGAGACCCAGAGACCCGTTACTTCAGAGTGATCTGAATGAGATAAGAGAGAAGTGTACACACGTGGGAGTACAATAGTGTCACAGACAAAAAGATTAGACTATACAATGTCTATCTCCATTAATACTGTTTACAAAAGTAAAGGAATACATTTGTTCAAGTGAAAGTTACTTTCCCAAAAGGTAACTTTTAAAAAGCTAGAACATCATATTTCTTTTTTCTATTAAACAATTAAAAACCCAAGTCAAAGGTATAAAATGGCAGCGTAACGATTTTTCATGATTTAAAATCCATAGCTCTCTTCGAGTACATTTTGATGCTTCCTACATCATATACTGTCGTGACCCGTTGGGCTCCTGTGGCCCTAGTCTCCATTAGTGCAGGAAGGAACCAGGCGAGAAGCGGATTAGAAGTACAAGCTTGTGGAAGGCAGGTTAGCCCCTACCTTCCGGGTATAGCCCCGAGCAACCTCCGCACCAGCCCTTTATTGAGCCAGAACAACACAGGTGAGGGGAGAAATTAACAATGACTACGTGCTGAGGGCACGGGCTCCTCCCACAAGGAACTCCTGTGGAGGAATGGTCCGAGGTCCAGGCCTCAGCTGCAGATCATCTTGTTCAGATGTTGGCGTCTCCTACAATATACTGTGTTTTTATTTGTTTCATTATCTCCCATTCTAGCTGTCCAAATCTTGGGACAGCACTAGGCACTTAAGAAGTACTTGGATAGATTGATGGACCTGAGTAGTCTCAAACTTAGCTTCCAAATACAGATGTTTTATTAATTCCTCTTAATGGACAAATCTTCAAAGGAAATGGTTTGTGTGAAATGTTTTTAAAAATGCATGTTGGTGTTATCTCTCACATATGTAGACCACTGTACACTGTAACAAGACACTGATGGGTTTTTTTATTATTATTAAATCATAGCAGTGTACATTAATGCAATCATGGGGTATAGTGTGCTGGTTTTATATACAATTTGAAATATTTTTATCAAACTGGTTAACATAGCCTTCATGGCATTTTCTTAGTTATTGTGTTAAGACATTTATACTCTACACTTAGTAAATTTCACATGTAGGCTTGCGAGATGCATCGTAGGTGTGGTCCCACCAGGTCAGGTGCAGTGGCTCACACCTATGATCCTAGTACTCTGGGAGGCTGAGGCAGTTGGATTGCTTGAGCTCAAGACTTTGAGACAAGCCTGAGCAAGAGCAAGATCCTGTCTCTACTAAAAAAAAAAAAAAAAAAAAGTAGGCAAGGGGATCTCTTGAACCCAAGAATCTGAGGTTTCTGTGAGCTATGATGACGCCATGACACTCTACCCAAGGCAACAGAGTAAGATTCTGTCTCAAAAAAAAAAAAAAAGGAAATCCAGACACAGAAATGTAAATACTATATGATTCATTCAGTATATGAGAGATCTCAAATTTACAGAAAAAGAAAGAGGAATGGTGGTTGCCAGGGGCACGGGGGCAGGAGAAAATGGGGAGTTGTTTAATGAGTACAGAGTTTCAGTTTTGCAAGATGAAAAAGCTCTAGAGATCTGTTTCACAACACTGAATATACTTAACACCACTGAACAGCACAGTGAGAAAATGGCTAAGGACAGTAAGTTTTATGTTTTATTACCATAATTAAAAAAACTTCAATAAAATTTTGAAAACACACACACACACACAAAAGACATTGATGGTGTGTACTGGTAAGATTCTGATTCTGATTCTAGGGCCAGTTCTTACAATATGTCAGGTGGGAGAAAAGCTGATACAGAATATTCCAGGAGATACTGGGGAAATGACTAAGGTAAAAATCCCAGAATCTCAGATGAAAACAGATGATGTAGTCACTGACCAGACATCTAGTATCTCTCTTGATACACAAATGTTTGGAAATGGTAACTTAACCCCATGGTTTAGTCTTCCCAGCCCACTTCTCACAAGTGTTGACAAGAGCTGCACGGTGCATTGGGATTAGACACTCAGAATCAAAGTGAAAAGCGCAGCTGTGGCTTGGCTGTGAGAGGAGAAGGAAGAAGGAAAAGTAGATAAATGGACAAATGATTGAATTAATGATCTTTATTCACACGAACTTCCAGATTAGTTTTGTGGCCCCTGAATCTACCCATTCTCAAGTGTACCTTATTGTCTGTCAGGAAATTCGGGAAAGAAGCTGGAAGTGGAATTGTCATAACTGTCCATGGAAACATGGGCTGATCATGGACACATACACTTTTGTCTGGGCTGGAAAAGTTCCTGAATATAGCATTTTAGAAGTAGTGGATAGTGTCACATGTCACAGTAAAATGTCTTATTGAAGCAGAAAGGAACCTAATTATAAGACTAAAACCTGGAACCCCATAACCACACAATTCAGATTTAGCCATTCACACCAGAAATATTCACCACGGAGGGTGAGGTGTTTTGGAGAAGTGCTTTTTTCTAGTTTGATTTGCTTATACTTTTCTGATTCTACTACTCTCCTGTCTCTCCGTGTATGCGCATGAAGTAAGTATGTATTTTATATGAACTATAAAGAAATGAGATCGGCAGCCTAAACCAAAAGTTAAAGCAGTTGCATTGTTTTCTAAGCATACTTCATATACAAGCAATTATTTTATTTTAGAAACATATGTGAGGCAAATCCAGCTAAACTTTCACTGAATTAAAGTGAAATGCCCAACACTCTTGGAGAAATCCATACTGGCACTGAGGTGTGGACAGATTAAGGAAGGTGGAACAGAATGAAACTTGGAAATGAGCTCTCCTTATTATGACTAATTTTTATATTAAAATAACTTTTATTTTATATTCATATTATCAACATTGCAATTGCTTGACTGTAATGAATATTATTGCTGCACTTTTCAATAAGAATATGTTTCTTCTCTGACTCATACTTTTTGATAAAATAACTCAAAATTATATATTTTAAAACCACTGGATCATTTTAATAAATGTGATGCTATTAATTACAATAATACTATTTATAATGCTTTACAGCAAAGTAATTAATATAGTTAGATAATTTATTTTCAAACAGAATCATTTGTGACTCCATAGTATAATTCTGCCGTTACATTCATTGTGTATTTCACTCTTGGGTGTTTGTCTAATGAAGGCAATTATTTAAAATGTTTAGCCAAATCTTGCCATTTTATATCAATGTCTGATGTTTTAAATGCTTCCTGACATTTCTAATGTATATATGAATTGTACATCGATCCATATTTCCACACTCTTTAAATGTGAGCATTTTTTACATGTACTACACTTTTCTTGAAAACATAATGTGATTTCCTTGAAAATTCCTATCTTCTATGGCCCATATTAAGTTAGTTTCAGCTAAAAAGCTAATAGCATAAATAACTGTGACTACTTTCAGTAGAGATAGCAGTCTTTCACACCCAACATTTGTGCATCTAGTTATAGATAGCAGATAGAGGCCTCAGGGGAAACAGTCAGTAAGACAGAAACAGAGAAGCCTACCAACATCTACCTTGTTCCAGGTCTACTGAAAAAGCACAGGGCCCTTTCTAGATTTGGGTGGTAATAACGAGTTCCTGGGGTTTTGGTGAATAGGCAGATGAGGTAGCAGGACAACGATTAGTCTACATCTTTTTAACTTATGTTAAAGTCGACCACAGAAGAACTAGGAGATGATTTCGGCAATATGAAAACTTCTCTGAAGGGAAACTAAATAATGGTCATTTCTATAAGGTTCTAAATCTAGAAATGTGTTCTAAAGAGTCACGAAACCACAGAGATGAAGGAGAACATAAAAATACATTATTTATGTTCTGATTTCTTCATTCATTAAAGATGAGGAAAACGAAGACCAAAAAAAACTAAAGAAGATTTATACCATGCAACTGCTGTTCACCACCTACCTATAATTCCATGTCATAAACATAAATAATAAACATCAAATGCGTAACAAAACACATATATCTGCTACCATCTCCTTACAGAAAGTGTTCAGTGGAGTCTAGTAATACACTGTGTTATCTGGTGTGTGTGTACATTTGTGTCTATATGTGTTTGTGTATATTTCATAGATGTAGCAAGAAAAATGCTGTATTAGTGGTGTAAAGAGCTTGTTTTTTCTTTGTTTGTTTTTTTTCTTGCTACATACTTGCTTGGTCACACTAGGAGAAATTTGGAAAATTACTAAACCTCTCTATATCTCAGTTATTTCATCTATATGGTAAAAATATTCAAATGGATTTATATAATTGTCCATCCTTGTAATTATCTACATTTTTTAAAATAGCCATTATAATGTTTGTGTCTTTCATACATCTTCTTAAGAAAAAAGTTACATAGCAGCTACCCAAACAGTCTACCCAAGAGAAGAAGAAATTCCAAAAATCTCTTGAAACATTCTTTGCCCTTAGTTAACATCCCACACTCAATACACAAAGCATGAATGACTTATGAACAAATATACTCAAAAGAAAGTAAAAAAGCACCATATGAAATTATTTCTAGCTTAATTTTATGAAAAATAATTATTTTTACTGTTCATTTACTTTACATGATGATGATACAGATAGTGTGAAAAATGATCAAATCCATTCAGATCTCCATGTTATATAACCGAGCTATCTGTTTAGAAACTTGTATTCAAAAGAATTATTAATTAGTATCTAAAAATGTACTGCAACCCAAGCTACAAAGGGTGACTTCAGTAATACTAATACTCTTTATTATTGTTATGGATTAAATAGTCTGTTGAACATTAAATTCCTTTCTCTAATTAAGTGTTGATAGGAGAAAGATAAGATGAACAGAAATTTAAATTTGAAATAAACATCAACTCAAATATGGCTACTGGAGAAAATACTACTTAACAATGAAATGAATTCATTATTTCAGACTATTATATTTTAGGTATACTTTGAATGATCACTGTTATCATTCATCATTATTTCCAAATATTTATATGCTTAATGTTACCATTTGTTCCAGAATCAGGGTTTCAAATTTAAATAAACAGGGAGGAGAGACGGAGTCAAAACTATAAATTTTTATGAGCTCATTAGGAATGGTAATTTGGAAATAATCAGTGATATCATTAATTATTTTCTAACCTCACAAAATGTCAAAAAAAAAGGTGACTTAAGGCCCTCTCTATTAAAGATTTTAATAGTATTGCAGTAAATACATGATAATAGGAAAATGGACCATCTTCTATGGCACTATTGAGATTTTCTCCTAAATTATTTCTTCAAATCATTTTAAAAAATAGTACTTTTCAGTTTTTTTCTTACTCTCTTTCAAATGAATACTCTCCCTATTTTTTCAAACCAACAGTTTATAAAAACAGCTCTAAAGAGAATTGTTTTTACTTCAAAAATTAACCAAAATCCTTGTTGATATTGAATGGGGAAATAAATTATTTTTAGCTTCCTGGAACTTCACGTTCATTACTCAAAGCAAACCATCAGAATAACTGGTCCAGAACATCCTGTTAGTATCCGAAACCATCAGGCAAGCTGTCTGGCTTTTTCTTCTTGACAAATACATAGCAATGGTCTTTATCTGGAAAACTTACTTCCTCTCTCAATTTGAAGGGCCACAACTTTTTTCAAGTCACTATGGTTCTTTTAAGATATTTCCTCCCAGAATTGAGATGACATCAGAATAATTGTACAAACCGAAACGTAAAACACAGAAGAAACCTGTTAGCAAAAATTGCCTTCACTTTATAAATTGTGTACTCTAATAAAGGTCTGAGGCATTTGTTTATGTTTTCTGCCTTTATAATTCCTTTCTAAGTATGCTGTTGTCTTCATTTCTTTAATTCCTGCCCCTGTTTCAGTCAAGGTGTTCAAAAAGCATAAACATTTTAGCATACCTTTAATTATTAATGTTATTACTCAGAAAATAGTAAAAAACATTTATTTCCACACATGTTTTTCCTGTGCTCATTCTGGTCTTCTTTAAAAATTGAAAAAGAAAAAAATGATAGCATTTCTCAAAAATGAGTAACCTAGGATTCCTAGTGAATATATTTTAAAAATTTGGTGGTATCTTCTTCAAATTCTCCTTCATTATTTTCCAGATCAACATATTTAGACAGCTATTCAATTTCTCCATAAAAATGTTTTTACACATTTATTATTTAAAGCTCCAAACTCCCAGGATGCATTCTGATTATTTACATCTGATGTTTAAAACTCACATTTAATTGTTAAAAATTAAAACATCATGTTATTGCAGACATTATTATTCTTTCTTTGTAAAAATAACTTTTCCTTAAAGCAGATCTGTCCATTTTATAAAAATAATATATTTTCTACTTGACCATATTAGAAAGAAAAAAAACCATTTAGAGTCCCAATGATCATGTCTATTCTCTAACTGACAGAAGTAAACACAAAGAAATTTCAACAGTACCCAATACTATTGATCAGAAACATATTTCAATACAGGTTACCTGTATATCAATTACATACTACAATAAATGAAAAGGACACCTTTTCTCAGATACTTAATGTTTGTTTTTCTTACCACTTTAATGTATGCATTTTTTAAAATTTCCTAAAAAACACTGCTTCATATGATACATCCTCTTTTTTTCTCCTGCCAGCTCATATTTAAATTTATATTGAAGCTTTAAAGAATGCTCTCTTTTAATTTTGCATTTATTTCCTTCAGTCTAAATATATCATCACAATAAAATATTAACTGGTGTCTTCGTCTGTTTGGGCTTCTGTGAAAATTACCTTAGATTAGGCAACATAGAAATCACAGAAAATCATTGCTCCTGGCTCTGGAGGCTGGAAAGCCCTGGTACAGGGGCCAACACAGTCAGGGTTTGAGGAGGGCTTATTTTCTGCTTCATAGAGTGTGCCTTTTTGGAAGAAGGAACAGACAAGTTGCCTTGGGTCCATTTGATAGGGACACTAATCCTATTTATGAGGACAAAGCCCTCATGACCTAGTCATCTTCCAAAGCATCCTCTTCTAATTATACTGCAATGGGAACCAAGTTTCGTCTTATTCCTTGGGTGGTGGGATGGGGGGAGCATTCAAGCCACAGCAATTAACAACACATACAGTAGTCTCATAAACAATGGGTGCTTTACGAATCAAGGAGCTAAACATTTCATTAAGAGTCATGGCATCAAGCCCCAAATTTATTTCATAGAAAACCTTTCAGTCAAAACTTTCATTAACAGGAACAACCACACCAGTATAATAAAAATAATCTGTATTTGTATTACTTTGTACCAATGAAAATTTTTAATTTAGTGAGCAGAGAGAATGAAGGAAAGTGCTGCACTATTTGGTACCTTGTAGAGAGTAAACAATTTATAGCCCAGGTCAGTATGTTATAATCCCAGTACAAAATCTGTGATTTGTGTGTAGCGTCTAAAGGTTTTCCTTGCGGCCACACATTTGTCATGAGTACACCTGAAATGTCAGAGCAAGTCGTAACAACACTCATGGTGGCAGTTACCTCAGAGAAGTCCCAAATAAAAATTCAGATAGAAATTGGTATTTTTAAGGAATGCTTCATTTACATTGCAGTCAGAACAAATGATAAAGCACATAACGGTAAATTTTTATGTACATTTTCATATTATAGCTCAATTAATACAGTAACTTTCCACCCTCTGTCCTTTGGAATGCAGAATTGACATCTACCAAGCAGCTTTAGCAAACAAAAACAATGCCCAATTAACAGCAAATATACAAAAACTATTCCTATGCTTAAGAGCTTTTTAAACTAGTATAAATTTCATTTCATTTGAAAACAACCAACCAAACAAACGAACAAAATAGTGGACCGCTGATGGATCTTACCTTCTTGAACTGCTTGAAAAGGGTTGTTGCCATCCACAAATGTCACTGAAAATGTGATTTTCTCTGTCTGTAATATCTCCTCATTCTGGTTAAGGTCACCAACTGCTGTGCGAAACACCTCATCATCTTTTTTGGCAGATTCATCAAAAATTGCTCCTAGAAAGAAGTGAGTTTCACCATTAAACGATAGCATAAATATTCTGTCGTGCCCTCTGGAAATAGCCTTGTGTATTGAAAATATATACTTTCCCTTAAAGCATGTATTTTATTAATTACTAAGACACCTTGTACTGGAAGCAGGGTGATAGTTGAGAAGGGAGACCGCTACTTCTTCCAAATGGGAATAATGAATAGTACATCAAAGTTTCAGGTGTGGAGATAATGGGAGGACAATGTAATTGTTACAAAAAGCTTCTGCATGACAAAGTGGCTAGTATGTTGGAGATCTTACACCAGGAGATCTTTAGGAATTCATAGTTTGAAGAACTTCTTTTGAATAATAAATAAAATCTGGAAACTTTCTGAGCACTGTTCATATAGTATATAAGAATTGAACATCTCTATGATCTTAATGTCTTTCTCTTTTTATCTTTCCTTTCTTTTTTTTTTTTTAAACAAGAGTTTCATTATCTTTTATAGTGGTAAACTCAAAAATATTTATAGAAAATTTAGACACATATAAATCTCTCAGCAGAGAAAAAGAAGAAATATTTCCTGAAGAACATAAGTCCTAGGGGATAATTACAGCATTTTTCATCCATGATAAGCACTAGGACAAAATTTTACTGAGTTTTCACTGTCAGCCGATTACTGGATAAACACACCAGTTCTAACAGCAAACTGATTTCAAATCCGACTCTGTCCCTGGTTAAATACATGACCCCGAGCAAGGCACTCAAATTCTAAACCTCATATCCATCATGTATAAAAACAAATAATACTATCCACAACTAAGGATTATAGTGTGTATTAAATAATGTCTATGCAAATTGTGAACTGTTGTAATTCAACGGCCAAGTTTCCATTTGGCCATTGCTAGCATTTTCTTCTTCCATTGTTCTTCTTTTTTCATATATAATAGAGATAAACACGGAGAACATAATGCTAAATGATAAGAACCAGACACACAAAGAAAACTGCTGCACCATGTTACTTCTATGCAGAATCTAAAAAGTAAAACCCAGGCGGTGCCCGTAGCTCAGTGAGCAGGGTGCCAGCCACATACACCGAGGCTGGTGGGTTCGAATTGGCCCAGGCCAGCTAAAGCAACAAGGACAACTGCAACAGAAAAATAGCTTGGTGTTGTGGTGGGCACCTGTAGTCCCAGCTGCTTGGGAGGCTGAGGCAAGAGAATCGCTTAAGAGTTTGAGGTTGCTGGGAGCTGTGACAGCACAGGACCCTACCCAGGGCGACAGCTTGAGACTCTGTCTCAAAAATACAATACAATACAATACAAAGTAAAACCCAGAGAAGGAGAGAGTACAATAGTGGTTACTAGGGATAGACAGGCAGAGGAAATGTGTAGAAGTAGGTCAAAAGCTATAAACTTGCACTTATATAAGATTAGTAAATTTATATATCTAATGTCTAACTATTATCTTTCAGACCGAAAAATTGCTGAGAGCAGATTTTACTTTCTCTGGCATAGCCACATACAAAGGCAACTATGAAAATTGATAGATACATAAATTTTCATAAATTTAGTGCTCATTTCTCTATGTGAATATAAAAGCATCAAATTTTACACCTTGAATTTATAAATAAAATAAAAAGTACTATAATTCAAACAGTACTTAACATTTTCAATTTGTTTTTCATAATGGAGCATCTCATTTAATTCTTAAAATAATTATGTGATTTGTACACTCCTAAATATAGTTGTGAAAATTAAGATCTATTGCCAGAAATACACTAAGTTCTCACAAAACTGGGGGACTCTTTCCCATCTGGCCATGCATAGTTTTATTTCTATTATTCTGATTCTTATTGTTCTAAGCAGTTACATTATTTTAAAATTGTTTACCTTTTAATTATAAATATTTGGCCCAATGGATTTTTTTTGAGATGAAAAGATTGAAATTCTTTCTAACAACAATAACAAAATAAAACCAGCACTACAGAGTAAAAATGACATTTAAAAAATGACTATGAATACCTATCCATATACATATCCTTATCCATATAACATATGTTCCTCGACTATTACACTTGATCTCAGCCAAAATGCTGAGACGTGATGTCTTTCTTCACTATTATGTCATTTTATTGTGTGGTTATAAAAATAAAATTGGGTGTGTAAGAAAAAATAATTCTGTATATATAAATATGTTATGTATATTATAATAATTCTATATAAATATGTTATATATATTATACACACATATTTGAAAATATATGTAGAGTTGACATGTACACACCTATATACAGAAGATACATTTACATCTTTAGCTTTGTTGATTTTATGTATGTGACTAAAGTCTAAAAATTTCTAGCAAAAGGTCAAGATGTTAAACCTATATCATCAGAGTGAATGCCTAATAAGGAAAGGGCAAATCTGTCAGTTTCTGACAAGTGTATCAGTCAGTGTACTCTTTTTTTTTTGGAGACAGAGCCTCAAGCTGTCCCCCGGGTAGAGTGCCGTGGCATTATAGCTCATAGCAACCTCCAACTCCTGGGCTCAAGCGAGTCTCCTGCCTCCGCCTCCCAAGTAGCTGGGACCACAGGTGCCCGCCACAACGCCGGCTATTTTTTGGTTGCAGCTGTCATTGTTGTTTGGCGGGTCTGGGCTGGGGATTTGAACCCGCCACCTTAGGTGTATGTGGCTGGCGCTTTAGCCGGTTGAGCTATAGGCGCCGAGCCAGTCAGTGTACTCTTAACGCCTCCACCCTAAGATGAGCTCACCATAAGAAGATAATCATCAGCTTTCACTAGAGAAAGCAGAACGTTTATAGTGTGACCTAGCCTTGTCTTATCATGCATGAATTGCACCAATACTTCAACCAAATTCCTTGAACCCTTGCCTTTTGTTTTCTGTATAATTTGAATATCTGCCCATGGCTGAGAGCATGAGAGAAAAGAGTAAAGATTTCCCTCCCTCCCTTCCTTCTTTCCTCTCTGTCTCTCCCTCTCTCCCCTCTCTCTTCCTGCCTCCCTCTCTTTTCTCCTTCCTTCCCTCCTTCCTTTCCTCCCTCCCTCCCTTCCCTTCCCTTCCTCTCTCTTTTCCTTCCTTCCTTCCCTCCCTCCCTCCTTCGCCCCTTCCCCCTTCCCTCCCTCCCTCCTTTCTTCCTTCATTCCAAGACAGGGTCTCACTGTGTCTCCCAGGCTGGAGTGGAGCAGTATGATAACAGTTCACCACAACCTTGAATTCCAGGGCTCAAGCAATCCTCAAACCTCAGCATCCCAAGTAATTAGGACTATAGGAGCACTTCACTACAGCTGACTATTTTTTTTTAATTTTTTTTTTTTTTTAATATTTGTAGTGACTAGGTCTTAGTGACTAGGTCTCACTTCTTATTCCTACAGTACTGAGATTCCACTGTGCCCAGCCAAATATTTTTAAGGGGGCCTATAAATTAAATGTTTCCTAATTATATTACTAGATAGTTAGTGGCCAGAACATTATTTTTATTAATACAATCAAATATTTATATATTATAGACTTTAACTTTTGCCTCTCCTGTGATTTTTTTTTAACCAGATACAATTCTACTTTAGAAACTTAGCTTTCGTGAAAGTATTTAAATAATAAATGTTAGACTTACATTACTAACATAAGCCGCTTTAATGAAGGATCATTTCAATAGGTGACAATTCTTATATGCATCTAGATTAATCATGACATTGAAGTTTAATATTATCAGATTGAGATATCTAAATTCTTCAGCAGTTTGTTAGGAAGAATGATACCAATTTCCTTTAACTGAAGCTGAAATAACCAATTCATTTTAAATCAGATAATCTAAATGTCTATTCACAAAGAAATGATGTGTGTTTCTACAAAGATGTTTCAGCTTGTCGTGGATTCTAAATGGGTCTTTCAAAAGAAGAGTTGCTAATCAGCCTTGTTTGATAGCAGGTGATGTTATTGACTTCTGCTGAGTATTGGTAATATATTTTTGATGAAAGCATTTTACTATCTCCTGACAGAACACTTAATAGTGCCTTAAACATTAAACCAAGCTTAACAAATAGCAGAAAACTGCAGAAATGATAGCAAATTAGTCAATTTGGTGCTGAATTAAGATATACTGGGAGGAGAGGCACACAAGAAGCAGTTCATCTTTCTGCAAATAGTCAGGAAGGGACCGAAGCAGCAGTTCAGCTCCCTGCAAACAGCATCGCCAAAGACCAGGAGACCCTAGCCAGCATTTCAAATCCCAGTGATTTATTTAGCTTTTTCTCAGCTATAAAATCTCATCTTAAATTTGACTTTGCACTAAAGAAGCACATTTGTATTAAACACAAGCATTTTGAAAACAGCCTGGTGAGTTCCACAGGAAGAATTTCCAGAGTTCCTTTCATATTTCACCTACTTCCAACAGTCAGAGCAATGCCTGACTTCTTTACCCTTTGTAAATACATGAATATTACGAGTCTAATCCAATACAAATGCCTTAGATGTACTTTTTAAACTATATCGTTTCTCAAATTTAACGTTCACAACTATACAGTTAATATCAGGACACAGCAGCTAGTTCCTTCCCAGGTATTTTTATTAGCAAGTTTTTATGGTCAATATTATTTTACAATGTTTAAGTAAAAAGAAGATTAGGATATGGCAAGATAACATAATCCTTCCACCTCTTAAGCCCATATAGACAGACAGATGTGCACACACACATATTTTATGTAACATACCAAATACTTTCATAATAAGTGATTGTAAGCATTGAAAGCAAACATCAGCACATCTAAATTCCTCTTGCACAATCGATTCATGCTTTAAACCTTATTATCTAGAAAGACATATATGAAACAGGAGCTCCTCAAAAAGTTAGGTTGGATTTCATATATGCAAATAAAATCAAAGATAGCTAATCTTTTTAAGCTACAGGTCCAAACTTTTTACTCATTTAATTTTGTCTAAAACATATAAATTCTCTATGGTAAGTATTCTTAAAAAGGATGAACTTAATTTAAAGACATCAGAGGTGCTACGTGTAATGAATCTCTAAATTTCTTTGAATCAACACTGCTGATGCTTTTGTGGGCTCTCTCCTCTCCCCCTGCTTTCCTCTCCCCTTTTTCTCTTTTCTTCCTTTTATTCATGCACACACCCATCCATCCACCTATCCCTCAAACAAACCTCTCCTCAACACAGAGAGAACCATCAAGAGTGGTGATCACAGGGTGCCACTGTGTTCCTTAACAAATGGATTGATGGCAGAACGGTTAAATTTGTTAAATGCTAAATCAGGCCAGAGTCGAATTAAGGTGCCTTGATAACACAATGGAATGAAGCAAGAATGTGTTTTCCACAAAACTATTGCTGAAAAGACTTTTAGAGTTTTTAACAATACATCTTCTCAATTTTCAGAAATTGTAGTGCCAAAATTTTGAATGACTTATCCCAAATTACGTAGTCCAAAGTTACAAGAGGCAGGAGGTTAGTACCCCTTGTTTCAATGTTGCAACTATTCCTACCATACTGTGGAAGAAATTTTCATTTCAAATATTTATAGAAAATACATATGTATGCTATATACACACACGAATATATGTCAATGCGTCAGGTCATATATATGTGTAGGTGTATACTCAACAATTTGTACTTTTCTGGTGATTAGCATATTAAATGTATTTATTATAAGTCACAAGGACTTAAAATTGATGAATCATAGTAAAAACTAGAGCAGAAGGATATTTTGACATAAGGTTTACTTTCTTTGCTTTAGAAGTTTCGGTAATTTTAGTTGAGGAAGTTAAAGAAAAATGCACAACTCTCTGCCTTGGGGAATTTATTGCTCACAGTAAGAGTTACCCTTCTGCAAGGCTATTCAGAATTTTTAAGTCATCATATACCCCTACTGTTTTATATGTTATTATTAACAAGCAGGGCTTTAAACTTAATTCTAACAATGCACTGTCATACATTAGCTGCACAAGGTGCAGATATCCAAATCAAGAGATGTTTAACATTTTTTAATCTACACATGCTCTTCCCACTATTGTCAATGAAAATTAGGCATATATTTCAAAAGGAGGGCAGAATATCAAGAACACTATGAGTGTGAAAGTCAAATTTCTCCCTCCCCCAACTCAAAATGCTCTCAGTTCAGTGGGGGTGGTGGTGGACATATTCAATACTTCTAGATTAACAGGAAAATCAGGAGTATCGTGAACAAATGAGATAAGCATTTTTGTTACCATTTAATATCTTTACCATACACAGAAGCTAAGCGACTACTTCAGCCCAACGATCATTCCAATGAAAATGAAGGCATTGTGTAAATGTATTTGTACATTTGTACACACATATACATACATATGTGTACATGTGTGTATAGATATACCAACTATACCTGTGTTTGTTTATGCCTGTGCATGCATATAATTTTATATACTATATATATATATATATATATATATAATTCCCTGCTTAGGTAACATTAGTTTCATTGTGATGTCCTCCACAAACTAAATATGTACTACAAATGTTTCCACAGTCTCTTTTCCTTTTTTTTAAATTAAATCATAGCTATGTACATTAATGAAGTCATGGGGTACAATGTACTGGTTTTACATACAATCTGAAATATTTTCATCAAACTGGTTAACACAGCCTTCATGGCATAATCTGGGGACAGGGGAAAGGGAGGGAGGGGAGGGGAAATGAGGGGTGGGCAGAGGGTAATTGGTGGGACCACACCTACAGTGCATCTTCCACAGTCTTTTTTCATTCAACAGAAAATGTCCTAATATATCGTAGGCTAATATTCCTGTAGGAAAGAACTCTTTTTTCCTTTCATAAAGACACATATTTTGCTAAGAAGAATAGGGAGAGGATGGGGGGAGAGAGGGTGATTGGTGGGGTCACCTCTGTGGTTTATCCTACAAGGGTACAAGTGAATCTTTCTAAAAGCAGAGTATGAATGTCTTAACTCAATAATTAAGAAAATGACATGAAGGCTACATTAACCAGTTTGATGAGAGTATTTCAAAATGTATATGAAAATACCACACTGTACCCTGTGATTGCACTGATGTACACAGCTATGATTTAATAATAATAAAAAAAAAAAAGAGCGAGAGAGAGACATATTTTTCTCATTTGACCTTATCTAACCCTTCACAACCATTCTGCCTAAAGAAAGAAATCAAAACAATAACTCTAATTGTTGGAAAGGAGGTCTGGATTTACACCAAATTTGTGACAATTAGCAAATATTATTCTGAATTAGGGACGATTGTATTCTGTTGGTTTTCTCTCCAGTTTATAATAATTAAAATAACATTAATTGTATTTAACATGTATTAGTGCTAAGCACTCTGTTAAGTGCTTCACAGACATTATTTCATTTAGTTTTGATAAAAACCTTTTGAGAAAAATGAAACTTGGTTAAGTAAAGTCCCAAAGGCCCCAGTTAGTAATGATGGCTATAGAATTCCCAGATCTTTGTTACTAAACAAGCATCCTAAAAAACTGTGAGCTTAATAACCGGTTGTGCACTCAATATATTGAATTTCCATCAAATAATATACATTTCTATTTTCATAATCATTATAATAAAATATTATTTGTACATTAAAATGATCAGATAAATTTTCATCTTACTTTTTGTTTGATAACATTTTATTAACAAATAATATTCTGCATAATTTTTAGCACAATAATTTAAATTATTCTATTTTAAAAGGAGTTAGTAGTTAAGAGCAAATGTTTACATTTTTTTCTCAAGCTTTGTTTAAATCTTTTTTTTCCTAATTAATATATACAAAGAATTAAATTGATACAAATTTCTAAATGTTAGGTTAAATGACAATTTTTGCAGTCATATGAAAATAGTATCGAATTCCAAGGACATACGCATAATGGCATTTTTTTTATATACAAGTTTTGGTGTAGATTTGTATATTTTTTATCATTTCAGGTTTATTGAGAGTACAAGGAATTAGGTGACAATGTTTGTATTTTTAGGTAAAGTCCCTTTCACAACTATTTATGCCACATTTTTTAAGTGTAGGATTTAGAACAAATTTCTAGTCTTTTAATTTTTAAGAAGTCTTTTTTTTTCAGTGACTAATGATCCTAACAGAATGGCAATGCCTTAGTCATTTTCTTTATACATATTAAAGGGCTTAATAATTTACTCAGATCTACAATATTCAAATTGTGACCATTTACAGAAACTAAGTGCTTCATTATCTCCCAATGATCAGTGCTTACTAAGCACTTTGTTCTCAGTATCCAAAGTACATTATAATAATAACTCTGATTCCACCCACCATATTATCCTTTACAGGCAAGTATTATTCCTATCATAAAGATAGATCATCAGGTTTAAAGAAGATATTGCCAAGGTCACAGAGAGACTCAGCTATGACATGGTGTATAAAGATGTAAGATAAAGGAAAAAAATTCCATGAAGATATCCAAGATGGTCGTACACAAATCCTAACATGTGCATTGTAATTAATATTTACCTATCGTCAGGAACATTTTTAATATGGAAGACAATTTTAAATTCTGTTTCTCTCAATGTATTGTGATAAAGTGACTTTAAGAAGGGCAAATGATGGGCCAGGAAGTGAATATTTCAGCGAGCATCTCCAGAGATTTCTCCGGAGCGTTCTGCAGAGATTTGTGTGAGAATGTGACATCCCTCTACCGTGTGAACTAAGTCAAATTCATAAAATGATTCTTCATTCTTACACATCATTTTTGTAGCCCTACTCTCTAATCACATGTGAATTCACATTTCATTTGGAATTCGTGTGCAGTTGTTCATAAAACCAAGGCACATTTAAACTGATAATATCGTCACTAGAAGTACCTGCAAGTATGCTTGATACTGGAAGTATCTTTGTGGTATGTTTTCCCAATGTCTTTGAGAAAAAAGAAAATGTAGGCCATTTGTTTAAGGAACAGGTAAGCTGAGTCATCCATGCAGAATATAATGGGCAGTTAATTTTTAACATAATTTCATGTTGCAACATAGATCCTCTCAGAATACACAATGAATTTTTATATTTGGTAAATAAACATTTCAAAGATCAATTATTTTACTAAGAATCAATTACAAATGTTTAAAAAGCACTAGATATTTAAGGTTCAATAACTTGAAATTTTCTTCAAGAAAAGTAGCAGTTTAAATACTTTAAATTCTTTTTCATCTTTTCCTACCGAATCTATCCTGTGTTGCAGTTCCCATATCATACCTTTAATTGAAGCACTATCAATTAGTATACACTTAACTGCCATGACAGGAACACAAAGAAATGGTTTAAGAATAGATAACGTTAAGCACAGCACAGAATTCAAACAATTTTTTCAAACTGACATGATGGATTAAAAATAAATAGACAGGAGAAAAAAAGATAATGTAACTACTGAGAAGTATGTTCACTCAGAGATACAGATATTTTTAGAAATGAAACAGATTTAACATTTTTCATCATGTAACAATTTACTATATTCCTTTAATAGTATCTCCAACTTCCATAAGAAAGTGTGAGAACTGGTAGATAGTACTACAAGCAAAATCATATGTCAATGAAGTATCTGTATGAAAAAAATAGCATGAATGGTTATTTTCTTGGAGGAGTCTAACATATTTTGCACACAAATAATGTAGCTTAGGCTGCTTTCTACTTAGTAAAAATTCTAATTTTATGTTTACGACAAAAAATTATTCTTCTAGATAAAAAATCATGTTGCCTCTCTGAATTGGCTTAATTAGATAAGTTGCTTGAAATTAAGTCCTTTAGAACTTCTGTAAAATGTGATTTCATTTCTGAAGAGAATAAATGGATCCTGTGGACTATTTCAAGAAGGAAAATGATACCCTTCTGATATAAATCTCCAACCTCAGGGTTTCATTAGCTCTGATCCCACTTGTCTTTTTTTTTCTTCTTCTTAATTATGTGATGATGTTGAAGAGGAAAAAAATGAAAATTTTATAGATATCTGCTGATTTTTTTCCCCAACACATCCTATTTTGTGCTAAGCGCCTCATATGCTAAATATTGAACTATGTCGGCAAGCAGCACACAGGTATTGCTAGTGGATTTCCCTGAAAAATATTTCCTAAGCAGTGAAAAAGCAGTGACCCTGTTAGAACTATAGACCAGATAACTGTAAATGGGACATGTGTTTTCTTAGGAGGATGGCAATTTTTCTAGGTATCAATTAGCAGCTCGTAGTTGCAAAATGGAAGTTTGGTCTTCATCGTTCAAAATCTGTATCATAGTAACAGTCTTTCACAATATGTGCATCAAAAGCTTAAGGAAAATCAACTCTGGGAGAGTATTTTTAGTAAAAACTTCCCAAATCTTAGGGAAGTGGCCAAAACTGTACATTCCTTCACACTAGAGCGAAGTATCTCTCCTTATTCTCATTTTATAGATTTCATCAGAAATGTCAGGTAAATTACCCAATCGCATCCTTAGAAAGTACTGAGACAGGACTTAACTTCAGAACTTTCTGGGTTCATAAAACTATAGCTTTTATATTATACAAACTGTTCCTATCTTAAAGGCTTGTTTAGTCCATTTCTGAGAAAATATTCTGCTTTTAGAATAGCACATGCTTAGAAAAGAGACACCCAAGGGATGCTTTCAAACTATATCCTTCATCCGACACAGCAACATGGTATATAGTAATCCCCTTTTGATAATTAAAAAAAAATAGCAGCTGGAAGGGGCTCCTAACATCAATGAATCAGGGCCATATTAGAAGGGTGGTAGATAATAGACTGTAGCCTTTTATCAACCTCTTGACAAATTACGTAAAAAGCAAGATATACCGAGGAATAAAGCTCATTTATGACACTTCATACAAAGCAAATAAACCACAGAGTTCAAATTAAAAAGACAAAGTCAAGTTTGGAAAAAATTATAATGCCTTGATGAGGTGTGAAAACCCTTAGCTAAAGTGTGTGAAACAAACAAGTAGAGTTCTAGAGATCTTCTATTATTACATACCCTATGTCTTCAGATTAAAACGCACAGAAAGTTGTTTCCCAAGAAAAAATAAACAAATTTTCTTTCATGTAGCATAAGATATAAAACAGATGGGCAAAATATTTTTATCTGTGAATTCTGGTTTGTGGGTACACAGAGATTTGGAGTTTGAAGAAAAATATATATATACAATGTATATCAAAATTATGATTATAAAAATTGAAATATGCATATATTTTTAAAGAATATTACCTTACATTTAAATACATTATTTTCTTTATATCCTTTGCTTTAATAAAGAGTTACTCCAGTTTCATGCAACCAGACCGGAGAGTCTGTATCTTTTTATTTATTCACACCAAAACTCTACTTGGAAGTTGTGAAAACACCATTTAAGAAAGCCGGTGAAATATTCAATGAGACTTAGAGGCCTTCTAGGGTCATCACCACTCTTCACCTCTAGCATCTTTGATTACTGCCAATTATGTACATCTCTTTAACCAATTGTCCTATCTTCATTCTCTGTCTCTCTCTTTATCTCACTCTCTCCCCCCTCTCTCTCTGTGTCTCTCTTTCTCTCACTCTCTCTTCCCTCTCTCTCTCCTCTCTCTCTCTCTTTTTAACTTGACTGTCTATCATACCTTTGTGTGATGCCAACTGTTCTCCACTCTGCCTACTTTATTTTATGGTAATCACATCCCATTGATATTTTCAACTCCTTTACCAAAGGCTCCTGGTTTTGAATGAATCTTTGCTTTCCCTAGAGGGCTGTGGTGTTCCTGGAGGCTTTCAACTGGAAATCCTTTTTCTCATATATTAGGCCCACTGCAGGCAGTCTGCATTGTATTTCTCCTTTAACAAAAAATCTAAACCATTTATTTTCTACTATAGAGAAAAAAAAAATCATCTCTCTGGAAATCTTTGCCATTTAACTATGCTACAAACTAACCCTTAACTTCATCATACTGACCACCCTGGGCAGCTAAGCACATTCTTGGTAATAAGTTGAAATCTCTTTCATAATTTTTCTCTCTGACCTTCGACCAATCTATCCTACCATCATCCTGGGCAATACAGTTGATAGATACATGTTGACGACCTATCTTTCACACTAACAAATCAATCCTTATTCCTCCCAATATCCCTTATCTCCACTGAACCCACAGCCAAAAAGTGGTCCCTGACAGCACCTATACTTCATGAAAAATCCTGACTTAAGACTCATTCCATTATATCTGTTCTTCAGCTACATACAAACTTCCAGTCTCCTGATCACTGAGTTATGGAGTTTCCACTTTATAGAAATAGTAGTAACTGGCAGAATAATAACGGGTAAATTGAGAGCTCCCTTTTGGATACGTTATTTTTGAGAGATATATTAAAATGCAGTAAAGAAGTTGGACCTAAAGAGAAAGATGTTTGAATTGGAGACATATATTGAGAGTCAGTATATCTTTGGAACTAAAGACTAAAGACTAGGTATCGTCATATAAGGCAACAGTGAAAATGGAAAGCAGAGCACCTAGATCCCAGGCCAGTTCAGTATTAGGTAGAGGAAGCAGAACAAACAAACAAAAATGAAGTAGAAGCCATCACCGATGACAAAGAAGGAGATCAGGGAAAAACAGCAAAGCAAACAGATATTTTCCAAAAGTGGGAACAGTCAACCACATGAAATGCTTTGTGGAAAACGAGTCACGTGAGAACAGAATCGTATTCTTGGGCTGTGATTGGTAACTTGGAAATTGTCAATTATTATACAATTATTATAATAAAGTCATTTTCAACGGAACTGGTGAAAGTGGAAGCCAGATCAAAATAACTTAAAAGAGTGAAGGGGAGGAGAGGAAGTGGAGAAAGAGTTTCGACACATTTTAAAACAATATGCCTTTAAGGTCTTATGTTTATCCTGCCCTTGTAGGCTACGAACTCCCAAAACATGGGGCTAAGGTTTGAGTTTTCATCATACTTAACAGTCCCCAGTGTGTAAAGTGGTGTCTTACATATAACAGGCTTTTGATATTTGTTTCCTGAACTGCAATGGTAGAATCACAATTCCAATTCTATGTGATATAACATAGTGATGGAGCATTTAAAAACAAAACATCCCTTCTAGATACACTGAATCAGAATCTCTACTGAGTTGGAATTCCATTGACAGCACTTCATGCTTTCTTTGCAGTTAGGTTTGGCTAATAGAATGTCAACATAAGAGAGATTAGGAGAGGAGGGATGTAGGTAAGTGCATATACTTAAGTACACAGGGGTGGGGTTGAGTGAGTCTCTGCAAAGTCTCTGTCCCCTTCTGCTTCTAGATACACATGACTCTGAGAGAGCAAATCCAAAAGTTGCAAAATCCTGGATCCCCTCATGAAGAAAGTTTGCTAAGCACCCTGGATATATCAGCCTGAGTAATGTACTTTTCAAGGTAAAGGTAGTTTAAAAAATACACAGCTCTTTTCAAAAGACGTAATTATATATCATCAAATTATTCATCAAAGGTTCGAAATATGATGAATTAGAAATTGTGTTTTTTTTAAATCTCTTTTCTGCAACCTGTGCATTAAGTTTATGTGCATTTACAGGTATAACAAGTACAATTTTATAAGAAGGTATAACTTAATATAAGAAATCATTTTTCTCTAATTAAACTGGCCCCCAATGTAATATGTGTTCCCTAGGAGTTAGGTTGTATTTTCAGAGGCTAGAGAATATCAGAGCCTATGTATTATAAAATGGTTATAAAATGGATATAACTCAATATCCTTCCATGTCTGAAATTTTTACTTCACAAATTATATTTCAATGCAATTTACACTACAAGGTTCTGACAAGAAGACAAACTAGCAAAAAGCTCCTCATTCCTTCCACCAAAATAAAACATTCAGAAACTTCAATGGAGCAGAGGTGGTATCCATCAAGGAATCAACACAAAACTCAGAAAACGCAGGGAAACAAAAGACAGCTGTCAAAGATAGCCAGTATGTCAGGGCAGCCTGTAAAGGCATCTCACACATCTGTAAAAACAGTCAAAATCCTCCCAGGGGCGTATCAAGCCTCTGTAATCAGATCTTTTGTTAAATTTCAGACCTTAGATCCTAGGACTCGGCCTCTTCCTTACTGACATTTGGTAACCTGGCTTCTTTGTTGCTCTTACAACAGACCAGTTATGTTCCCACTCAAGGGATCTTGATCTTGATCTTGTTCCCCCTTGAACCTAGAAGGCGAATTCCCTTCCATACACTCAGGGTTGACTTCCTCAAGTGCTTCAGGTCTTTCTCACCTTCTTAGTGAAACCCTCGTTGACTGGCCAATGTGGGATTGCAGCCTCTGTCTACATTCTCTTTCGTCCTTCTGTGATTTATTTTTCTTCACAGCTGATATCACCATCTACCAGTATAGCTATTTTAACCATTTGTTGATTATTTCTCCCTTCTTTCTAGAATGCAGGTACCATGAAAATAAGGGGTTTTGTTTGTTTTACTAACCCTAAATTACTAGTGCAAGGAAGAGTGCTTGCTGTGTTTTGGGAAATGAATAGGACATTTTTGAAGAAATAGATAAAATATGATGGTATGATTATTTTAAAAGCTATAACCAATCATAAAATCAATAGTGTAACAAATCCTTGGACAAAGTATTCAAATGATGTATACTAATGTCTTGAATTAAAACTATACCTCCGCTTTATTCACCTTGACGTAACCTTGTAGATATTTTTTTTTAGTTTTTGGCTGGGGCTGGGTTTGAACCCACCACCTCCAGCGTATGAGGCCAGTGCCCTACTCCTTTGAGCCACAGGTGCCACCTTTGCAGATAACTTTTATAAAGCATTAAAAATTTGAAAAGAATGTTATTAAAAGCTTCATGATCT